>NC_063193.1:12513913-12533913 GCF_017589495.1 Alosa alosa | reverse complement strand
CCACTGGATCTGCATGATTAATTAAAAAGCAAAGAGTTTTCAGCACGGCTGGCTGATTCGCACCACAGGGTGGGCCGAACAGGAACATGGGGAGATGGCCGAAGAGGAGGTTGGTGAAGAGGAAGAGTGTGTTAGTGTTTTTCTTTTTTCTTCTTCTTTTTTTGGTTGCGGGGTTGGCAGTTGGATGAGCTCTGTGCCTCCTTTGGCTTGCAGGGCTAAAAGAGAAAGAGAGTGCGAGAGAGAAGGGAGGGAGAGAGAGGGAGGGAGAGAGAGATGAAAAAAACATTAGCCATTCGTGCTCTGCCGAGTTTTGACAGATCCTGCTCGCGGGCCTGAATTTATGACCCATTACTCCTGGCTGCCCAGGATCTAGTTGGTGCATTATGTTCCATGTCATATCCCATTTGTCTGGCCGTGTGTGATGTCCATTGAGAAAGCCAGCTATGCTCCAGAGGTCTGCCATGCCACAGCCCGGGCGCCGATAAGAGTATGGATTGGCGACATTGTTTCTTTTCTTGTGCATCCAATTCAGATGATGATGCCCCCAGTCCACTATGTGTGTCCATGTGTGTGTGTGTGTGTATGTGTGTCTCTCTCTCTATATGTGTGTGTATATATGTATATGTGTGGGTGTGTACATGTGTGTGTCTGTGTGTGTCTCTGTGTGTGTATGAGTGTGTGTGTGTGTGTGTGTGTGTGTGTGTGTCTGTGTGTGTCTGTGTGTGTGTGTGTGTGTGTGTGTGTGTGTGTGTGTGTGTGTGTGTCCCAGATGGGATGTTTTCACCATCTCTGGTGCCAGGCCCAGACGCCCAGTGTTTGGCTCTGTCTGTGGGAGATCCTGCCGTGTTTGTAAAGAAGGAACAAAAGCGCTGCTGAGGGACTCATTCAGAAAACTGATGCCTGTATTGTTGCACTGAGGCTGTTGTTCAGCAATCTATAATATCTATAATTTTTTTTTTTTTTGGGGGGGGGCAAGGCCTGGCATGAAATAGGACGTGCTGTGTTTATGCGTGTGTTGGTAAAAGAACATGAATGCATTTGTCTGTTAAAGCTTCTGTTAAGCAAACTTTTATTATTTAAAAAACAATTTACAAAAAAAAGCAATTACAATATAGTTGAAAATATAGCTGTCAGTATAAAACAGCTGCCTTCATTTGCTGAAAGCATTCCAGTAATAGGTCTTGTCAACTGTGATGGATTCTGTTATCAGCAACAAAATAATGTGATAATGTAATGTGTATGCAAGTTGGAGCATTTATATTAGCTAATGAGGATTCTTTAATGAAACAGTATTCCTACTTATCAGTCAATTAGTATATCATAGAGAGACAAGGCATTGGACTCCTAAGATGGCCAAGTCAGACAGAAGTCAGCTAAAGGCTGGTATTTGTGGCTTACAGTTTGTTTGTTGAATTGTAGTTTGGTATCGTCTGCAATATATTGTGTGTTTTTCCATGACGGCAGTATGTGTTGAACCCTAATTGCAGTGCATGAGCAGTAGCTTTTACCTAACCTAAACAAACCTCAAACAGTTGTTGCACAACATAGAGAGTGACAATAATATCAATTAAAAGTGCTCTAGCATTAGGTATGTCCGGAATAAATGACCATTATTGCTGCTAATGGTGATTATAATGATGATGACATCATTGAGCATACTAATGGGGCATTGTGCCTGTGTTGTCTTGTTGTTTACATATTTGGCGGAAGGTCAATGTATTGAGGGCTTATTGACCTTAGATGTGTGATAGAATGGCGTGTCCTAAGTGGCAGCTTGATGTTCCATTAAATGATCGATGTAGTTTAACAGACTTTTGGATAAATGCTTCTGGACTACAAAAGGTCAGTATTTGTTAGTTCATTGGCAGAGTGATTAATCAATCAATATTGCCTCAATGTGTACGAGAGAGAGAGAGAGAGAGAGAGAGAGTAAGAGAGAGTCTGTATGTTTTTGTATGCGTGTGTGTGTGTGTGTGTGTGTGTGTGTGTGTGTGTGTGTGTGTGTGTGTGTGTGTGTGCTTGTGTGCTTGTGTGCGTGTGTGTGTGTGTGTGTGGTGTGTGTGCTTGTGTGCGTGTGTGTGTGTGCCTGTGGTCTGTGTGTGTGCTGGGGGGAAGGGAGACATAGGCGGGATGAAACTAGCAAACAGGACTGTGGCTATAGTCATGCGTGTACAGGTCTGTGTGTGTGTGTGTGTGTGTGTGTGTGTGTGTGTGTGTGTGTCTGTATGTCAGTTTGTATATGTATTGATGTATGTGTGCATGGTATGGGGTACATACAATGTGTGCATGTGTGTCTGTGGTCATGTGTGCACATATGGGCCTGTGTACTTATGTGTGTGTGTGTGTGTGTGTGTGTGTGTGTGTGTGTGTGTGTGTGTGTGTGTGTGTGTGTGTGTGTGTGTGTGTGCACGCGCCTGTGCATGTGTTTTGAGTGCAATCGCAGTGCCAAGCGCGTGGGGATGTTCGACTCTTAAATCTTGAATTAGAGTGGCTGCCGTCCCTGATATGTTCTCATGAATAAGTCATCTGATGGAGTCCTCTCAGCTCCATGCAAGATTAATTCCTCACCACCACCACCAACCCCCATACCCACCCCCCCCCCCCACCCTCTCATCCACTGGAACAGTGCGAATAGTGCTGCTTACAGAAAGTCACACTCATCTCCGTGGGGAGACTGTTTCCGGGAAGAGCAAGGGTACATCAGTTGTACAGTAACATTTTTTTACATTTTTTATTCATTATGCATATTGTTTAATAGCTGGCAGGGATCCAGGGAGAGGTTTTAGCAGGGGCCACTACGGAGGGCAAACCGGTTCTAATTGGCCTTTTTTCTCTCTCTAAAGTGAGACTGAATATATAGCACACACTTGGAGGCAAACTGTGGCGCCGCGGTGACACATAATTTCATTACGTGAGGAGAGTCGCTCGACATGCCGGCGGTGCCAATCGTGCGAGGTGACACCGCGCTAGGAAAGACTTTACAACGGGCGACGGAATGTCACCTGATGAGCGTGGGTGTGTGTGCACAGCACGAGACCTTCCCTCCCCACATTAATTTAAAACAGAATGATTGCTTAGGCCTAGAAAGCCTTTTTTAAACGGTTCTGACCCAAGGAATATTGTCTGACATTTCACCTGTCACAATTTAAGCACAGTAAAAGAAAAGTGCTCATTGTAGCCTGTGAGTGTGATAAAATGAGTGTTGAACTGCTGTGCTCAGATTAGCAGAGTCATCCTCAGTCACTAACAAGTGTGCATTTTAGCCTTGTGTGGAAGTGCACATTATTTTGCCGGTAACAAGATAGCTGTCTCCATTGTCTGTGACTGGCTTATCTTGCCAGATATTTTAATGGCCCCAGTACAGTCAGCAAAGCCTCATTCTCGAAAGTGACTGCCGTGAGTTGAGTAATGTCCTTTATATCTGTGTGCCGAATTTTACCCAGAAAATGCCTAGATACTGTTTCAGTTTATTATTTTTAGAGGTCCACAAGGTGGTAGTCTTCACGGAAATTAGTGCATGTGTTCTGAAGATGGAATACAAAGGTAAGGAAAATATCAGACAGTATGTCTTGTTTTACATGTAGACCCCTGGAAGGTGATTCTGAATTTATGTGTCTGGCCTGTGTATGTTATGGAACCTGAATGATTGTGTTGATTGAGTTATTTAAGAATACCCCTAAAAGGATGGTTAGTTATTAGATGTCCAGTGGAATGTATGTATGATCAATATCTACAATTCTAAGCAGAATTTGGATGAATGCATTTGAGAAATACACCCTTTAAGGGAAGCTGTGTACTTACAGTATGTTTTGTGGAGATTGAGAGTATTTCTAATTTAAACAAAAATATTATTGTGCATTATGCCTACTGATCATGTGTGATAGTGTCTATTTTGGGGGGATTTGTGTTATCTGGGGGAGAAATGGTTCATGTCCTCCCAATAACACAAATTAACTTTTTCTAAATGATTGATAGCACCCTATTCACCAGCCATAACTCCAGGAGCTTTTTATAGCCTGCAACGTGTCAACAAGAAATGCATAAGGCTAATAGCACAAGCCTCGAGTGTTTGTGTACATGTTGTGGCAGTCCTTGGCATTGTTGACACATTTCCCGTAATGTTTCCTGCACACAATTAAGACCCTCCCCAACCGCTCGGCGAGCTTCGCAGCGTTACACCTTCATTAGCCACAGCGCATACAAGGAAATGTTTTTCTTCATACAATTAAAACACAACATACACAGTGGGGCCCCTTGCACAAGATTACTCATTAGGCACGCAAAACTGCTTCGCTGGTTATCATTAAACAGGATTGAGATTTCTTTTTTTTTTTGATTGGAGTTGGCCACTCTCGACGTCGCCACTTGCGACGGCCTGCAGTGGTGAGCGCTTTCAAGCGTGCTGAACCAAGAAATACTAATAAACTGTATAATTAAAGAAATTAAGTGTTGCATGTAGAGCGGAGAATGGCAAGTTGTCAGGGCGTTTGTTCATTAGCAAATTGTTCTCCCACAGACAAGAGAGAGTGGGAAAGAAGGGGGCTTTGTGGCAGCTGTTGCAGTTCATTGCTCATACAGAGGGTGGCAGCAGAGTGCCATAGCACCTTAGGAGAGGGGAATGGATCCTGTTCACACGTCTTTATCATATAATGCCTCACAGAGTGTTAGAGTGGATTTTAAACATTTCCCTTAGAGGCATATGCCTTCAAATGCAGCATCTGTGTTCTCCTTCATGATGGGCATAGGATGATTTCAGTGTGTGTGTGCACTTACTGCCCACCTTTATCTGTACATGAACATCTTGATTGTTGTTTTTTTGTGTCTTTTTAGATGAATGCCCTCTGGCATATAAAAATGCAATTTGATGAAAAGCTTTAGGATATTGCATAAAGCATGCTGCTAATGTCACCCGTTTGACACAAAAATGAAGAATAATTGCGTGGAAGCCTGTCTGATGCGGTGGCGCCTGTGTTACGTATTCATTGTAAATGACATTGTTCATGGAAAATTCTGCATAGAATTATTCATAACTCTACATGTGATGGCAGTCTGGGAAGGACAGAATAAGAATGGTGCGTGAGAGATGCTACATAGTGTGCAGTATGTGTGTGAGTGTGGTTTGTTGTGTGCGTATATGTGTGTGTGCTTGCTTGTTTGAGTGTGTGTGTGTGTGTGTGTGTGTGTGTGTGTGTGTGTGTGTGTGTGTGTGTGTGTGTGTGCGCGTGCGTGCCTGACTGACTGTGCAAATTTGTGTGTCCATGTGTGTGTGTGTGTGTGTGTGCCTGGCTGTTTGTGCGAGTTTGTGTGTGCATATGTGCATATGTGTACTTGTCTGCGTGTGTGTGTGTGTGTGTGTGTGTGTGTGTGTGTGTGTGTGTGTGTGTGTGTGTGTGCATGTGTGTGTGTGTGCATGTGTGTGTGTCTGTGTGTGTGTGTGTGCATGTGTGTGTGTGTGCGCACGCATGTGTGTGTGCGCGTGCATGTGTGTGGTCGCGCGCGTGTCTGTGTGTTTGTGTGTGCATATGTGTTTGTCTCTGTGTGTGTGTCTGTATCTGTATGTGTGTGTGTGTGTATGTGTGATTCAGAGAGCTTTCACCCTTCCTTTCCTCTACTGGTACTTTGTGTCCTCTGGTCAGGCTCAAAGGCCCAGAGCTTTAATGGATCCGCAGATCCTCCGATTTACTCAGGCCGAAACACCAGGGCAAATGCTACCTTTTTTCCCTCCCTTTTACAACTTCCACTCCTCCTGCTCTTTTTTTTTGAGGGAGCACACAGTCCATTACCACTTCCTTCACAGCCCTCGTGGACTAGGTGTGACTCGCGATCTCAAAAATGGCCTGTGGTTATTATATGTTAGATTGTTCCACTGTGCCTGAAGGTTTCACGCAAATCTTCAGTGAATTCAGTCTGTTAAATGTGTGTGTGTGTGTGTGTGCATTGAAATAGCACAAAAATAACTCTTTACCTCAGAACTCTTTACCTCATAAATAAATAACTCTCAGAAATGACTTGACCATAGCGGATGGAATGCAGAAATGCTGGCTAAGAAGAAATCGTTCAATCAATCAACAGAACTGAAAGACAAAAGAAAAGACTGTCCAGTCTGGTGGTGATGTGGTGGTCCTTTTGGCTGGAAACCACAAATAATTAAGCAGCTGAGGTTGAGGGCAAACACTTGTGGCCTGAACTTGATACCGTTCCTTCCACCTTAAATGTCATATTAATGACTGAACACGAAGATGCAGCCCTTCTTGGGTTTGGTGTTTCCTCTTTGTGTCTCTCAACTAGAGGGATGGTGTGTGTGTGTCTGTGTGTGTGTGTGTGTGTGTTTTGTGTGTGTTTTTAAAAAGTGTAATCTAAATACATCTAATTACACACAGGCTCATCCTTCATCTTGCCAAGGTGTTGTGAGGGAGGCGATTAATCACTGAAAAAAGACCTCTGTCAAAATACAAGTGCAGTGGACACCGTTTAAAGCAAGGCTGGTTTAGCGGCCTTTGTCAAGGGTAATCGCTGTGCAATATCAGCTTCAAAGGGATGGCCAAGCTCCCACTACCTGTTGCACAGCGTGAGGCTTACTCCTGGGCATACCCATACTTCCTTGTATGCAATCTAGTTTAGGGACCATCCTATTTTAAGCAGTTTGGCCTGTGATCTGAGCACTGTAAGGTATGTCAGAGTGGACAAAGGAGGGAGCTGAGCCAAGCCCCTTCTTGTTTATTCTTATTTTGTTTATCCTTTTTGTTTATTGTTAGTGTTGACTGGTTGGTGTTAGATTGATATTCACAGATTTCACCAAGGGTGTGCCATTTGAGAAAGAGAGCATTTGAGTGGTGTATGTAATGCATGACACACGATGCAGACATGACATTTTTTGAACCTTTTTGGAAAGTTTGCTAATCAAATGATGCCTTATAAGCTTTTGTGTTCTACATATGCGTATTGTTGTTTGGAAACAGCATTTAGATATGATGAGAGAGACAGAACAATGATTTATGTTCGTCACTGCGCCCCTCTAAGCTCTCTCGCCTCTTATGCAAACACTGACACCGACCACTGACCCTCACTGAGTCTCTCTGGCCTGACATTATATCAGTGAAATAGAAATGAAGTGAGATGCCAACACCAGCATGGGATCTGATAAATCTTGGCAAATGTGTCAAGCTCAGGTTTGATGAATGATCAGTGCTGGTGAATAACACGAAAGACCTGCATGCCTCGTCCTTTGCCTGTGAAGGGAAAGAGTTTTAATACCAGCAGATAACTGATCCTGATCAAGGCAAACTGAAGTCTTGGATGCAGAACATGACAGGGTAATCTTTCAGGATAGGCTGTTTTCTTCTTCTTCCTACTCTCTCTGTTTACACACACACACACACACACACACACACACACACACACACACACACACACACACACACACACACACACACACACACACACACACACACACACTCAGAGCATTGACTTCTATGCCAAGGTGAGATGGACAGACACTAAATATGATGAAAGACACAGAGGGGTCCTGCCAAATAAAAAAAGAAGAAAAAAAGCAGCTGCTTTCTCTTGTCAGCTGGGTAAAGGAAAGAAAAAAAGTGCTGTCACTCTGCGGAATGTGAGAGATTCAGACAGAGCACTTACGCCAAGGTCACAGGGAAGGTTTTGTGCCGAGATGCACACTGCGGGCAGACCTTTACCTCTCAACCCGCAATCACCTTGAGATTCCTCAACCCCCGTGCCCCTCAGAGGCTCAGGAACCACTATTCATCTGCCAGTGTCTCATTTTTATTCGGCCCGCTTGAAGGCGTCAGCGTAGCCCCAGTGACTACAGAGAGACGGAGAGAGAGCGGGAGATTGAGATGGAGGGAGAGGGAGATGGAAGGAGAGACAGAGGCGAAGAAACGGGCAAAGAGAGAATAAAACAGAAGGATAGTGGGTAACACTCCAAAATAAGGTGCCATAATAAATAGCAAACTAGTAATTACCTAACCCTTTGTTTATTTGTTAATTGTTACTAAAATATCTATTTGGTACAAGTTAATAGTTTTTTCATCATTAATTAAATATTAGTTGTTTGCATAAAATCTGTATGTTAATGTTTTAACAAATCTATTAACTAATATTGTATTAATATATGTTAATAGTTAACTAAATATATTTTTGGCACTAATTAACAGTTATTTCTTACATCATTTAAATGTTAAATGTTTATTTACAAACTATATGCTAATATAAAAGTTAATGACATATTATTATTATTTATCTAGCTTTTCTGATTAGCTTTGTGGATAATTTATGGAATTTATGGTTTATGGTCTTGTGGCCTTGTATAAGGCACCCTACTGCCAGTGGTTGGTTGTGTGAGAGTTTGCGGTCCTATTCTTCCACTTCATCCTTATTGGATACCTCTGTGGTTGGCTGTCCTGTAATTGGTGACTCTGTCTAGTGTTTGAAAGTAGTGTACTCTTTGCCTTTGGAAGTACTATTTGGTTGCTACTTGAATTTGGTGAAATTCAGGGGAGGGGGGTGTAACAGAGTTAGAAATGTAGTTTAGTGTTTGTATGTGATTTCCGCCGTAATTAAGCAGCTTTATTGAGATTGGTGTTTTGGAGCCCCCTTTAGAGAAACGCTATACTGCAGCTCTGCAGCGTTTTGTCCTTATTGTTGCCAGAGCCGATCAGAAGCGGTATGCTTTGCATTGCGTAGGTTGACTCTATGAAGCTCTCCCCACTTTGTTTTAATTTTGTAACTGTAAAATGTTGTTTAAGTTGAAAACTTTGATATACCACCTGTATTATGTTACTTTACATGTATTGTTAAGATTTGGGTGCAATTCTAGCAACTTAGAGAACGTTTATTAATGTTTTCATTATGACCACGAGTTCATACACACTGAGTCTAATGTGACTAGCTGTAAACTCCGCTAGCAACTTTCCATGCATTCAGTGTAGTTTAGCTTAGTGTGCATTGAAAGTGCAATTCAGTCTAGCAGGAAATGAATGTACATTTAGTTTAGCATTGTGTTTATGCATTACCTCCGTATGGTCTACTTCTGTGAGTGTTTAGTGAGTCTCAGAATATTAATAAACTGTTGTTCTGTACACCTGAACATTCCATGTCGCATGTCTCCCTTGCTAGTAGGGCTGACAGTGATGGTATAGGACTGAAGCATGTAATATAGCCCATTCAACTACTTGTTCTAAAGGAATAAATGTGATAAGCCAGTTTTGGTCTCAGTCCCTTCACCGTCTGACTAGTTATATATTACTAATATATTAATAAAGCTTAACCAACTTTATTATAAGGGTCCCCCATACTGATAGTTATATATTACTAATATATTAATTAAGCTTAACCAACTTTATTATAAGGGGCTCCACACGGATAGCTATATACTACTAAGATATTAATTAAGCTTAACCAACTTTATTATAAGGGACCCCACGCTTATAGCTATATACTACTAATATATTAATTAAGCAACCAACTTTATTGCAAGCGGTTCAGTAGCTGACAACAGTGGCAGCATGTCAAGGTAGCTCCGTGTTTTTTTCTTGAATTTCCCCTTGGGGATCAATAAAGTATCTGTCTATCTATCTATTGTAAGGGTCCTATGGAGAGTGGTTCATATTGGGATAGGCAGAAGCACAGTTTAATAACAATTAGTTAAATAATAATAAGTCATTAACTTTTCTATTAACATATAGTTTGCAAATAAATATTTAACATTTAAATGATGCAAGAAATAACTGTAAATTAGTGCCAAAAAGACATTTAGTTAACTATTAACACATATTAATACAATATTAGTTAATAGATTTGCTAAAACACTAACATACAGATTTTATGCAAACAACTAATATTTAATTAATGATTAAAAAACTATTAACTTGTGCCAAATAGATATGTTAGTAACAATTAACAAAGGGTTAGGTAATTACTAGTTTGCTATTTATTATGGCACCTTATTATGGAGTGTTACCGGATAGTGTGAGAGAGAAAGAATGAGAGAAAGAAAGACAGGGTGATAGCAAAGAGAGAGAAGACATCAAGAGGGATACGAAGGAGAGAGCCACCATTGAGACACTTTCAGTGTCTGTGAAATTGAGGCCAGAGAATTGTTATGATACCGAAATCAGCACACTAACAGACAAGATGATTGACCCTTTTGGAATAAGACAGCTTTGTAACTGGGGATATTCAGTGGATGTGTTTCAGCAACTGTGCCTGTTAGAGAAGAGGAACAATTTGCCTGCGACTCAAATAAAGAAAAAATACTTCTTTTACATGTGAGTTCATCCTATCCCTACCATAGTTATTAAAAACAAAATGGCTGTATTCTGGCCTCTCCAATCAAAACTTACCTGATATTACTTTATCTCAACCGATTATGTCAGCGCTACTGTATGTGTGACTAACATTGGGAGGACAAATAATGCCATATCAGTGCAGCCTCACTGGAACTATCCTCCATTCACTCCCTATACTCTATCATTTCTTCAAACAAGACACTTTCTCCCTCAACCTGTCATCTAATCTCTTTTCTTTTCAGTGTGACTGCAAGAGTATGAAGTCAAACCAAAACGTTCCACAGCACAGAATTTAAGGCCAGAAGGTCAGTCATGAGGTGGCTTAGACACAACACTGTCTGCTTTAGAAACCCGTGTTTGTAAACATAGCTTGTGCTCGGCTGCTTTTGTTCAACAGTGCTACTTAAATGCCATCATCTCACCCATTTAGTTTTGAGTGTGCTAACTAAAACTGCTAAACTTAAGAGAAAACTTTCTGGCTCTTGACAGGGTCAAGAGTTGAGTGGTGAGGCAGATCAGCCACTGTGATAGCTGCTTTAAAGGCAAGTGGTTGTCGGGGCAAGGATAGAGATCATTTGTAAATTATTTTCTTGTGTGGACAAAAAATGATCATTTATCTTGTGTCCCTCCGGAAACGGTTCAATGGTGTTCACACAGGCATAATATAATAACAAGGATGCATTGCATAGCATGCAATGCCTAGTGTTGTAGGGTATAGCTTGATTCATGACAGCATTCTCAATTTTGACAGGCCTCACAGCTCTCTGATGGGTCATGTTTTTAGATTTCTCCTTGATGTCAAATGTGTGGAGGGAGGTTTTGATAATGCTGATATTGAATTCTGTTCCAATTTAGGTCACCCATTAGGGTTTGCCCTGGACTGCAGTTTGTTGTGTATTTCCTCACCTTCAGAACTCACACTGGTTGTGATCTTGGCCACATAGACGGAGATGAGTGTTTATCAGGGTCATGGACGCGAGTGGGTGTGTGAGTGGAAGCAGGGAGAGATCAGGGAGACTCCTATTCTCGCTCCTCCACCCCAACCAACCCTCTTTTGTACCCCAGCCTGTGTTCTTAATCTCAAACCCAACTGAACCCCACAGGCCAGATTAGTGGTTTTAGCCTGGCAGAGTGGAGTAGTGAGCCATAGACCACCCCACCCAACCACACACACACCTCCTCAGCCTCCCCCCAGCCAACACTGCACCCCCCCCTCCTACCCCCCCCCCTCCCATCTGAAAGCAGATCCCTCACTGTGCTCCTGACCCCCAGTGCTGCCGCCTGGATGAGCGCCATATGGGGCAGAGCCTGCAGGGTCTGGTTCCTCACGGACAGCTGTCCCTTCACCCGCCCCTATACCCCCCACCCCCCTTCCCTCAACAAACACCAACTCGCCTCCCTGACTGACCCCCCACCACCACCTCCCTTCAAACCCTCAGAGTCCTCCCTCCCTTCGTGACATGAGAGCTGTGCCTCAATACAAGCCATGTCAATCGCTCCGGGTGTGGATTAGCGCGACGTAGCCGCTAAGAGATGCTCTTTATTGTGTAGCTATAGCGGCAAGGCAGGGCAGCAGGGAAAGGGAACGGGGCCTAGAAAATGAACTGTTTCCTTCGCCGCAAGGGGCACGGAGGCTTAAGGAGGATCAAATGAGGCTAGTATGGTAATTGAAGATATGAGACATGTCATGCCTTATCAAGGCAATCTAAGATTTTAGGGATCTTATAGTTCTGTTGGTGGATCAGTATTACGAAGGTCAAGGATTAGAATCTCTGAAACACACATACTATTGAAATTACTTTTTCACAATCTTTTTCACAATCTGGAAACATAGGGTTTGGTAGGATAAAGCTATATGATAAACGGATCTTATTGTAAATCTCACACAGTCTAAATCTATACTCAAAATATGTCCCAAATTTCTCACAGATTATTTTCATCCTGCCTCACACTCAGAGTAATGAGGCCTTTAGAATGATACACATCATCGGGCATTCAGAAGAGCATCATCCAATATGCAGCAAGCATGCTTTAAAAAAGTCACACCTCTCTGCCATAAATAAGTAATCGCTTACAGAGAAACAGCAGTCTCTGGTGGACAGGGGAGTGGTGCTGGAGAGTGCGAAGGCGCCAATGCTGGCCGTTCACTGCAGCAGAGTGGTGCAGGCTAGTGGGGTGTGTGATTGAGTGTGTGTTTTTAAATGGAAGTCTGTGTGTGTGTGTGTGTGTGTGTGTGTGTGTGCGCACGCGCACACGTGCGTATGCAAGTCTGATTGAGCATACATATAGGTGTGTTTTTGCTCATGTGTAGATTTGTAGGTGTGTGCATGTGTGTAGTATGAAGTAGTTGTGGTGGTGATGTTTGCGTGTGTGTGTGAGGCAACTCTCTTCTCTTCCTGACTCCCCTGTATCTGTCTAATTCCACTGAGGCAGAGGCGCTTCAGATTGGGTGTGGAGGATTAGGATGTAACCCAAGAGACACTCACTCACACACTCACTCAGAAAGAAGTACCGACCAGCCAGCTGACAGCATGGGCACACACACACACAAACACAAACACACACACACACACACACACACACACACAGGATCTGCTTCGACAGCTTAGACCAGCAGGGCACTTTAACAGGGTCTTAGGCTGAAGAGAAATTATAGGGAATTTTGGAGAAGAGCCTCTTAAAAAGCTTTAGATCTGTAATGGGGAATGACCCAGTGGTGGTAATCTGATATTTATCGTGCTTGTTGCTCAAAAGCACAATCACAATATCATCAAAATAAGATGGAATAATAATAATAATAATAATAATAATAATAATAATAATAATAAAAGGAAGAACATTCCTGTGATTTCCATTAATGTCCTTATCTTCCTTTTTGAAATAATAGAGAGTAATGGTAATAACGCAAAGGCAAGGCTGGAAAAAACTTAATTCTGATCCCTATGATATGATTGCCGTCTGGGATTGCTCATTGCTCTCAGTTTCAGTTCTCAAATGTCGTATAGATTGCTTTCTGGAGAGAGGTAATATCCTAAAAGCACTCTGAATTATTTGGTTAAAAAAAAAATGATGTAACAGTTGTGGACGTGAATCGGATTCCTAGTGGTGAAGAAAATAGGAAATCAGTGTAAAAGCTGGCGGCTGGAGAGGCCCCTGCGAGCCCACCCAGGGAAAAGGCCAGGGGTCTCAGGGGGGCATCATCTCCGACGGGACTGATGCATCTATCGGGAAACATGAAACCCTCACGTCCAAATGAAACACAAAGAGAAAGACAGATAGAGAGAGAGAGAGAGGGAGATAGAGAAGGAGACTTAGCAGAAGCAGAAGGGAGAAAAAAAAGAAATAAAAATATCAAAAAAGAATAATAATGTAATAATCATAATAAAAATAGTTTTTCTAGGAGGAAGAATAAAAAAAAATATCACAGAAGACGTGCAGCACAAATATCTATATATTACTGGCATCTGTTGGCAGGCTTGATGCTCAGGGAGAGTGAAAGGAGATTATGTTAAAGCATAAATGGAGCTTTTACATTTTTAAATCCAGCAGGCCTAATCTAATCTTATCCCCCCGCAATCCAATTTTTAATGCTGGCTACACATAGGATTAAAGTGCAGCCGTGTGCTTTGTAGGCCATTTGAGTGGGATGGGGCATCTGTGGGCAGGGGCTGCCGTAGTGGCTGCTAGTATGGTGTGAAGGCTGGGTGGGGAAGGTGTTGGGGGTGGCAGAGGGATGCATATGTGTGCGTGTATGTGTGTTTGTGTGTGTGTGTGTGTGTGTGTGTGTGTGTGTGTGTGTGTGTGTGTGTGTGTGTGTGTGTGTGTGTGTGTGGGGGGGGGGTGAGACAAAAGGTGAGGGCTGCTGGAGCTGTTAACAGGAGATTCCTGACTGAGATCCCCTCTGAGTAGCGACGCGTTCGCTCGCCTTCTGCATTTATAGTGTAGTTGAGCGGCTCTATTTTGTGTAGGTTTTGCACCCTTGACAGCCTTAGCTCAGCTGTACTACGTTAATGCAGCATACCGTCTATTCCAATGGATGGGATTTGTAGCATTCTAGGGATGTTTTAATATCATCACCCCTTGCTTATTAATGTAATGTCATTTTTTGATCATCCCAAGCATATGCTAGATTTCTCCACAAATATGTTTGATTGGACCGAGTAATATAATATTGCATATGTAAAAGTACAAATACATTACATCTAATAAGATCCTTAATAATGAGGGGATGGACAGCACTCTCTGTGTGTGAGGATTACTTGTAACACCACATTTTCTAATGGATGTGCAGAGAAAAATCCTCTCATCTCTACAAGTGGAACACCTTTTCTACAGCAGGTTTGACAAACCTAAGCCACTCAGCCTACAGTAGGGTAAGATCAGAGATTACAGGAGGCTGGGGCTGTGCCATATCGTATCACGTATTGTAAGAATTTTCACAATGTTTTTTGCACAATTTACATGTTTTTCTATGTGCATTTTTCTTGCAGAGCAAAAATAAGAACAAAAAAGTTATTTTAACTGAATGCATTGAATGCAAAGTAGGGAGAACATGTGTAGAGAACACAGGTAGGGAACATGGGTAGAGAACATGGGTAGGGAACACGGGTAGAGAACACAGGTAGGGAACATGGGTAGAAAATACGGGTAGATAACATGGGTAGAGAACATATAGAGAACACGGGTAGGGAACATGGGTAGAGAACATGGGTAGGGAACATGGGTAGAGAACATGGGTAGAGAACACGGGTAGGGAACATGGGTAGAGAACATGGGTAGAGAACATTGGTAGGGAAAACACTAGGTTTACAACCCTACACAACATACTCTGGGAACACATAGGACCATAACACCCATTCTACCCACACAGATATTGTGTGTATATTTTTGGTGTGTGTGTGTGTGTATCTATTTATCTATCTATCTATCTATCTATCTATCTGTCTGTCTATATATATATATATATATATATATATATATATATATATATATATATATACATATATGGATATATATAGATAGATACTGTAGATAGATAGATAGGTAGATACATGGTAGATATTGATATATTTATATGAAGAGTTTAGTTCTAAATCGCTATATCTCCCTTTTTGGAAACATTAATAAGTCATGTTATTTAATTGAGTATTTCAGATAATCAATAAAATTGCAGTTGTGTTGTTTTGATTGAGTAAAGATAAATCAAATAACAATAACCCAATTACAGTTCCACTAAAATTACTTGGAGAACAAAATTTTACAAAATGATTCATGAACATTCATTAAAATGGAGGTATACTGTATGTATTTGATACTGTATATCATGTGTGTGTGTGAGTGAGCGAGAGAGTGAGAGAGAGAGTTAGACTGAAAGACAGGGCCAGGAGAGGGAGAGGTGGGGTCGGATGTGGTGGGGTGGGTCTATTGTGAAAGTCTCAGTAGGAATTAGGCTGGAGGACTTAAAGACACATACGGATGCCTGTCCCTTTCATCACCCTCCATAAGGCCAACACATCTAACCTCACAGACAGAAGGTGTCTGTATTTTAATACTTCTTCTCTCTGTTTCTTTCTGTCTGTCTCTCTCTCTTTCTCTCTCTCTGTCTCTCTCTTTCTTTCAAACCCTAAGCCCTCAGGCTGTCCTGACCTCTCGGTGACCAGTTCAAGCCCGTGTCAGATTTAATGGCAACAAAAGGGTGCCAGAGCTTTAGAGCTTGTTAAAGAGCTTTGTGCCATAAAAGAGGAGAAGACAAGGCAAAGCTATATCTCTTATATGAGGAGGGAGTGGGAGACGTTTACAGATGAGACTAAATTAGACTTTCACTCATGCTAAAGAGATATGTGACAGGAGGGAGTGTTTGGGTGTGTGTGCTTGTGTGTGTGTGTGTGTCGTGTGTGTGTGTGTGTGTTTGTGTGTGTGTGTCATGTCAGTGTGTGTGTGTGTGTGTGTGTGTGTAGGGGCGTCTTTCTTGACACCTTCTGTGTAGTGTATGTGGTACTGATGAGAAATTGGTAGCTGTGAGCATCAACAAGATAATGTCATGATATTTAAGAACATTTTATCATTTTTATTTTTAGGAACTCAAGAATATGAGTGTATTGCTGTAGGGTGCTTATAGCATTAGTTATGTAATCTTGAAGTTGAATAAAAAAAAAAAGCAGGGACCAGAGAAAATGTGATTAAATGTCTTCAGGTCCAAATCCACCTGCTGCAGCTGTGGAGGACATCATAGCCTACCATGTGCTTCTCAACACAGCCGTTCTGTACCCATTGTGTCCCAGTATGCTTCATTACTTTCTGAGGAGGGCGGGGGCTAAAAGCAGTCATTCTCTTACTCCGTGGCCTGCGCCACCACTGCAGGTCATGCTAAAGGTGTTTAGATAAGCTGTTTATACAGCGATAAGATGAGGTGATGTCAGGTTTCCATGGTGAATAAATATTTGTCAGAGGACAAGCAGCTGTTTGTCAGGATGCCATTAAGTGACGTGGTGGCGTAGCACCTTCCTGCTAAGAGGGGCGACATTCCCTCGTCTCGCAGCGTTACCGGGCTTTTCCTGAAGCAAACTCAAACACTGAAACGCCTGGACAGGTGTGCGTATGGGTTCAACACAGGACACACACACACACACACACACACACACACACACACACACACACACACACACTCACCCACACAAACTTTGTGTTCCTCAAGTAATTCGTTTTTTTTTCATTTTTTTTATGAACCACGAAAATGCTTATCACTGTTCAAAAGAACAACATTCATCAGCTGTCAATCAGGAACCTGAATTAGTCAACAAAAAGATAACATCTACAGCAGATGAATCTTGTATTTAACTCCAAGAAAATAAAAAAAGAAAAACATTTATATATTTTTTTTGAATATTTTAATTAATTCCATATCCTATTAATTAATTCCATATCATATCAATACATATTAGTCTAATATGGCCTACTGTTGATGTCTAATGATTTGTTTGTATGAGTGAGTGAGTTTTTTTGTGACCCATGTTTAGATGTACCTAACGTCTGTCAAAATGAGAATTAGACTTCATTTACAGTTAAACATTTAAGAAATGGCTATGGTTTTGGGATAGTGACTATTTGTAATCCTGCATACATGGCAGTGTTGTGCATGTTTTCATCTTTTAGTTGATGTGTTATTACCTAATGTATGCCAATGGTGTATCTGTGTAATCGCTCCGCTTCAATCCACTGGAGTAAACAGATAGCTATTTGTGTGAATGAGCATCTTTTATCTCCTATTGGTTTTGCAGTGCACATAATATTTTTGCATTTTGAACATTTTGCATTTACTTACTGATTGTTACATTTTAGTACAGCCATCTGTACTACCATCTATGTTTTCACTATATTTATTCATTTTTTGTTTTTCAGTTCCTAAGTGGTTGACCTTTAAAAAAATGTCAGTGTTCCAGTTGAGGCTGTTTAGATTTCTATAAATGGCACCTAATGTTATTGGACCCCTGTAGCAATGGATCATTAATTTGCCCCCAGCATGGCGAGGGAAGTATGCCTGGTACACTGGGTATATCACTAAGTAGAGACATCAGGGCAGAAGTGTAAACATCATTTGGACACTGCAGTTTTTCTGCTCAAATGGGTTTGATGTTGATGAAGAGAGACCTTCTCTAAAAGTGCAACGATCTGCACCGAGCTTGATCGATGCTGCCAGGAAGGAGGGTAATTATCATGTGGCTAAGAGGAGAGGAGAGGAGAGCAGGCTCCTACTGAAGCCATACAGTGAAGCTGTTTCTCTCTCTCTCTCTCTCTCTCTCTCTCTCTCTCTCTTTCTCATTCTCTTGCTCTCTCTTTTGCTCTTTGTGTCTTTTTTCATACGCCAGATAACAGAGGCTATAAAGCTGGCATAAAGAAGATATGATAAGAACAGTCATATGTCAGTGGAAGTATCCATTTGAGATTGAGATTCAGTGGACCACTTTTCAACTATGAGTTCAAAGAAAGAAAAGAAAAAAGATCAGGTTGAGATTTGATTTGATTTGATTTGATATTTCAGCATGACCTCTCCCAAAACCAATTTCTCCTGTATATCCTACACACTGGATATGTCCCATTTCTTTAATAAACTCACCCAGTCTGCCACTGTAGGATCTACTGGTTTTTAGAAGCTTTTCTCTCCTCTCCATTCTGTGTGCCCTTTTCATGTGTCGGATCTACAAGTGAAAGTGGAGTGGAGTAAATGTTAAATGCGCCCGCATGGACCATGTCTCCACCTGCCTGGGTTTTAAAAGGCTGTTTCTGCATCCATGCTCTTAGCTGAGTGGCACGCATCAAGCTGCTACAATGCTACAGTACCAACCCAGGCTGGCGATGCCCATCAAAGCCTCAGCATTCTTGTGGTAGGCTCATTCCATTTCTTTCTTTCTTTCTTTTCCCACCAGCACACATTTCAGAAGAGAGCGGCAGGCGATGGCAAGTGCTCAATCACTGTCGGCAGGAAATTGAAAGAAAAGTTATTCTTTGGGCCCCGGTGCCAAAGTGGCTGTCTGCCGATGACCAGCGGTGTGAGCGTGTGTGAGCATGTGTGAGCGTGTGTGAGCGTGTGTGAGCGTGTGTCAGCCAACGGTGACAGAGTGTGTTTTCTTTCTTTTTTTTGCCCTTTTTCCTGCTGCCTTCTGCTTGAGAAGACTGCCTTTTCAGCACCGCTTGGCAAAAACACATCGTCCGCGCCGCAACACTGAACATGCTCCTCTTCATCTCCAGTCACCCCCCCCCCCTCGTGCACCATCACCACCACCGACCCCCATCCCCATCCACACCCCCACCCCCCAGGCACTGTGGGGTCACTTTATTACAAAATGTAAAAATGCAGTCAATTTTATTTAATCAGCTGAAAAGGGAAAGTGTTTCCAGATCATTAATCAACTGCTCTCTCTCTCTCTCTCTCTCTCTCTCTCTCTCTTTCTCTCTCAATTTCTCCCTCCCTTTCTCCCTCTCTCTCTCTTTCTCTCTCTCTCTCTTGTTCCTGTGAACCGCTCTCTCAATCATTAAGAATGGAGGAGGAGAGAAGGGGAAGAAAAGAATATTAGACGTCTAAAGGTCTCTGTGGTTCCCAGGCCAGACAGGGGTTATTGCTAATGAGCGAAACTGAGCGTAGAGCGACGGCTAATGGGCAGCCCACCAACCCACGGCCAGCACCACCATTAGTGTTCCAGCCCACCAACCCACGGCCAGCACCACCATTAGTATTCCAGGGAGCTGCTCCGTGGACCGTTTCATACGGACGCAGCGTTTGATACATTTGAACTTTCAAAAAAATGTAATTTTCCCTGGCAAGTTGTTCAGAAGTTTTCCCGTGCTTGTTTGAAAAATTGACCTTTTGATTTTTAAAAAGCGATGGTGAAGAATGAATAAATATGACTGCAAGCTTATCTGAATATTTGATCTGAGGCGTGAGATGGGAATCCTTATGTGGAGGGAGAGTGGACATGCAAAGAACAGTTATTACAGCAGCACCCCCCCCCCATCTTCCTCACCCTCCTCTTTGCCCACTTCTCTACTTGTCATCCTCTCTTTCCTCCGTCGGATGTGAAGTAGTGTGCCTCAAAAACCAGATGCCAGCATGCCTTTTGTGGGGCGCACAGCGTGAATGTTTCGTTGCTGACTGCCCACAGCCTTTGACCGCTATGCCAGGCCATACCCATGCCG
>NC_063193.1:12476413-12511413 GCF_017589495.1 Alosa alosa | reverse complement strand
CACACACACACACACACACACACACACACACACACACACACACACACACACATACACACAATCAGGGTGGCTGCATATGCAATACATATACAGTACAAATGCAAAATTGATATTAACAGTACAAATAAAATGGAGACTTGCGGTTTGTTTCAGATGAATACCCCTACACTCCCCTCCCACCTAACACTCAATATCTTCATTCTCATTGACCTTTTAACAGTCCTGTGTATCCACTGGCCTTGGGAATTTTGCTAGGAGCCAAAGCTGGGCTTGTGTGAAAACAGTATGCCCAGGAGACCCTGAAGGAAAGCATATCGACAGAGATCCCCAGCTCTGTTTTAGGCACACTCCCAGGGCTTACGCCGAACCCTAAGCCACTTTTCCTTCTGTTATTTTGTTATTTTTTATATCTTTCTTTTGTTTACTCTTTGCAAAAAAATAAATAAAGTGAAATGGCCAAGCGAATGTAAAAGTCAAAAGACCAAAAAAAACAGTGAGCTACTTCATTTATTTATTATTATTATGCTTTGCATTGGATTGGATCATAATGGATTGCAGTTGCAGTTGACTTGGTTGTAAAGATGGTGGATCGCTCAGTGTTGTGGGTGAGCTGGATCTGAGCTGCATCGGGGCCGAGTCTGAGCCGAGTCCTCCTCTGTTTGGGGGTGTTCTGATTATCAGTCACAGTGAGATCTCCCCTGGTTAACCTAAGTGTTCCTCTTTAATTTGACGCCTTAATCCTAGAATTATGACTGATTATTTCCGAATGTGTCCCGCTGAAATGATCACATCAAAGGGAGAGTCTGCAAAGGATATGTGGTGTGGTGAGGGGATGAATTTTTCATTTTGGGATGAACTTCATGGAATGGATTATTCCTTCATAACTTGATGGCCCACTGGAAGTGTCTTGTATATGTGATTTATTTGATTTCCATCTCATACCCTGAAAGCCATTTTGTTATTACAACAGATCTTGAAAAAAATGAAGACAATCACTCAGTCAGTCTGTACACATTCGCAGGAATTAGTAAAGGAAAGATTGAAATCTCACAATGTTATTCTCATATTCTGCAGATAGCCAATATGTAGATGGTTTTTCACTCCAGCGATTGGTTTGGCTGATGTCATGACCTTTTTTTTATACTGTTATTAAACCTCTTCAGTAACCTTTGCTAGAAATGCGTTAGCAATGCATTTTTTTGTGCTTGCTTCTATGATTCCAGCTTTCTCTGTCCAGCATTGAGCTTTCAGTCAAATGCAGTGGAGAATACCAAAGCACGCAGTTAGGGTAAGGACTAGTGCAGAAACAGGATTCAGACGTTCATGCATTTACAATTGTTTTCCAATGCAAAATTACAAACTACATTTGAAATCCTTCTCTTTTGGTTCATCTCACTTATAGTATCTTAGCAAAGCTGTCACGTCCATAACGGCAACACAATGCCATGGTATTTAGTTGGCGTTATGGACGTGACGGTTTTGCATGGACTTGCCCACTGTGTCATTAGCACTGTGTGCTTTTGTAGTGTATGTGAGGAACTGTTTCTCTGAGATGGACAACAGAGAAAAAAATATTGTTTTTATCAAATTTGACAAATTTCGATGTTACAGTTTAATAACTGTTAAATGACATAGTAATTTGTGTTAATAACTATTTCTCTGGCTCGGTCCTGTGCCTCATTTTAAAATAAAGTATATAACTGTATTTAGAACAAGCCTCTCTTTTCCAAACAACAGGAAGCTTTTAACAACAACACACACAGGCATGAAAATGTATTTGAAATACCCACTCACAGGCACTGACAATTCAATTTTAATAGTGTGAAAAGCTGGCAGCGTCAATTGGCTGCTGTCATTTACATTTATCTCTGTGAGAAGCACGAGACAGCCACAGCAATCTGCTCCCTCCTGATGCTACGGACCAGGCTGCCTCTGTTGGCCTGTTCACTGAGAGTATCGGCTTACACCAACAGCGCCCGACAATAGATTGTGGCTAAGGCTGACAAGACCTTAGGGAAGAGTCAGTGCCCTTTGCCACCATATGGCTTCGGAGGAGTCCCTCACCTGCAGTGGCATATCACAGTGACTGAGAAAGGAAACAGGGGATGAGAGGAAAGAGAAATAGAGGAGAGGACAGGAAGGGGAAGAGTGGAGAGGAGAGGGGAGGAGAGAAGAAGAGTGGAGAGGAGAGGGGAAGAGAGGGGAGGAGAGGGGAAGAGTGGAGAGGAGAGGGGAAGAGAGGGGAGGGGAGGAGATAAGAGGAGAGGAGAGGGGAAGAGTGGAGAGGAGAGAAGAAGAGTGGAGAGGAGAGGGGAAGAGTGGAGAGGAGAGAAGAAGAGTGGAGAGGAGGGGAAGAGTAAGTAGTGGATGGGGGAAGTCCACTGTGACTCTCATCCCTCCTCTCACCCCAGAAACCCACTGATCTGTGAAGGACGGCCCAGAAGAATGTCAAGCTCACAGCAATACTCACCCTTAGTGACCAATACAACTGTCGTTCCCTTCCCTTTAGCCTGTTGATTTGTTTTTTTATATATATATTTTTTGTGCAATTTTATTTAAGTAAAATACAACCCCAGGGGGTACAGGGGCCACTTATAATGTATCGTTCATGCTGGCCATAAAGGGGAATCATTCATAGCTGACAGTGGAGGTATAGTGAAGTGTCTAAAAGGGGAGCAGGCATTCACGGCCCCACCCCACCACCCCACTGCAGAACTGTCTCTAGCCCACAAAGGGACTTCCTGTGGCTGAAGGGCCAGCTCCTGGGCTTATTACCGCTCCGGCTCTGGAGAGTCTTCAAGCCCCTGGCTGTAATGAAGACCTCTTGAATGCACTGGGAGTCTCTGCAATTCAGTACAGATTGTGTCTTTGCTCTGATACCTGAAGTACCACCAAATGACACAGTGTTTTGTTGGACAATTGAATAATTCCATGCCCACCCCAGGCCTAGTATGTCTTGATAGGCCAGGTTTGTTTTCTTTTCATATATTTTTTTTTTCTGGGGATTTTGTCCGGGATAAGGATCATTGATATGAGGTGTATTATTCACAGAAGGGGGGAATGAAGGGGGAAACATCAAATGCAAGCCTGAGAGAGCAACATTGGATCAATTTGATATGATTACAAAGACATTGTCTCTAAAAGCTGGCTGCCACAGTCACAAATTAGACTGGAGGAAAATTATACTGGGTATGGATTATGTGAACATAGGCATGATTTTTGTCTCCAAAATGTAAAACAGTCTTGTATTTTGATCCTGGTCTGTTGACCTAAGGAACATACACTTGAATTGATCTGATCATGAAAATGCCAGTGATATCATTGATCTTGCATGCTTCATGTTTGATTTGTACAGAGGCCCTGGCGAAACATAACTTCCAAAGAGGCCGGCATAGGAAAGTAAAGTTAGACTGGGAATTAGAAGGATATTTTGGAAATGTAGAATTAAGGAAAAATTAAGAAAGTGCAGGTAAATATACAAGATTAGCAAATATGCATGTTATGTCAGTAACATGTACCTAGTCCATAAAGTATTACATTCATACATGTCTTCACAAGACATCATGACTGACGTAATATGTATTTTATGTTTACTTATAAATAGTCCACACTCAACACTCGATGAACTACTTCAATGTTGTAGTCGAAGCCCTTTTAGCTTGAAGTATCACATCTTCACGTTATTTTGAAAACTTGTATAAAATTGTATATGGGTGAATAATAAACATTTTATGTAAAGGCAAAGGCCTTTACTGTATGTATAGAGAAAATAAGCTTTATTATACCAATTGTTATGAGGCATTATAAATACTTAATAAATGTTTATTTTATGATGCTCATAGTAAGAATCAACAACGTGTCTTCAAGCCAATTATGAAAAACTGAAAGAAAATTGTTTTAGATTTTATGACTGCCATACCTTTTGTGATTAATAAGTTTTCTGAGGATTTTATTTCACTAGCATTGAAATGATGTCAAGTTAAATTGAAAAGGTCAGTGGTGTTGAATCTTTGGTACAGTCTTGCCACTACTCAATGCCATTTTCACAAAATGCTTCATAAGCCTACATGTAAACTGTGAGCTATACGTTTCTACATTTGTGGTTAGCAATTGGTCGGTAAGACATGCATTAAACCCTTCACCAACCTACAATCCTGTTTTAGGAAGTCAACATGTTTAGCTCCATTTCTTATTGCCATCAGCAACATATTTTGGGTGTGCTAATGTATCCTGTTTCTTTGCCAAGGGAGGTTGCTTTGATTGTACAAAGATCAGTCGGACAAGGTGACCTGTCCCATGTCCTTGTTTGGCAATGGATGGTGTCACAAGTTGGTACACCTTACAATTGATTTTGATCCAGTCTGTATGGAATAAACAATTCTTTCCAGAAAAGTGGAAGTTCAATTAAGCTAAATCATTTGGGATAAAACCTATACATTATAGGTACAGCCATATGAAAGATGGATTTTTCAGCACACAATGATTCATGTCAAGCTATTTGTATTTTTCCTCTGCCGATGTTCTCCTTTCCACACACAGACATGCCTTCCGTGACACTATTATTTATTCATATAATTCACACTTGGGGATCCAGCTTTAAGCGGTTATTATGAACTAAGCTTTTTCACACCCTAATCTGCTTTTGTTCCTCATGTCGAGAATTATTCTCTTGAGCCCAGATGCTCCATCTCTGTCCCTCTCTGGGCTGACCCTTGCTTTGGTCAGGGCAGCCACAAAAGGAACCCAATAAGCACCTTCCTTCAACTCTCAAATGCAATCGAAGGTTTTAATGATCTGAATGGCATAAAATAACCAGCTGGAATTATTGATGTTGTCATCTTTTGGCATTATTATTTCCAGTCAGCTACTTTTTCTTTGTCTTCTTTTTGATCATAAGATTTTAGAATGTGGTGGTGGTGGTGTGTTGGGGTGGTGGAGGGGGGCCATAGTTTGTTTCTGTACTGTAATGTTGACTGTCATTCTTTCCTGCTAATGGATTTAATTATTCTTATTAAGGAGTGATTATGAGTAGCATGGTGCGGTCGTCCCTTTGTTTTGCCTTGTGGCTGATTAAAGGCATGGAGTGAGTACATTTGCCTCTCAGCAGCCTGACTTCACAGACCCCACCACACAATTAGGGGCTAACTAGATTATTGGGCTATGCCTCACAAAATTAATGACAAAAGGATGGGAAATATAAATAGTACATGTAGTACAATTTTTGAAGAAATAATTTATCTTCAAATATTACTGTGGCATTCTAAATATATTGAATTAAAAAAATATTAACATAACATTTTTGCCAAATGTTAGTAATTTTACATCAGCAATTTCCCCCCAGTCTTGTTTTAGAGACATTGAATGGTCCAGTGAGGCCACTAGGCCAGCTCTAAATGACTGAACAATGACACCAAAGAAATTACATCGTAAGTCTCTAAATTTGACATCCTCTCAATGACAAAATAAATGTAACAGCATTTCTGTCATGAATTTATATTGCATTGAGATTTTTCACCATTATACTATACACAAGCATTAGTGATGTACAGTGACCCGGATCAGTCCTCCCTGTTATTTGTTACACATGTAATGTACCTCTCATATCCTAGTCTATATAGACTGTCAGTTGCAGTGTGCGGGTCCACTGAAGATCGGGGTCACAAGGCTTTTAATTGATCCTGCGCATCAGGTCGCCTCTGGCCGTGCCAGGGACCTGGGTCAGTCCCCTGAGCCCAGCCTACACCAGAGGGCAGTCTTACCCCAACTATGCTATCCGTTAAAGCATCTCAATGACCCAGTCCTAATTCAGGTTTTCCACATCTATGGGAGACATAATGGATCTGTGAATAAGGAGAGTGCTGATTAGAAATCATTTATGTTTATGAACTCAGTATTGTCTCTCCGTAATGTCATCATTGTAGTGGAGCCATTCCTCACACATTTTTTTTCCAACCTTTGCATTACATGGATCAAATAGCCGAAAGTGCAATGAAAGCTTAGAACAAAAGGAAAATTTGCTAACAATTGAATAAGGCTCCCACAGATTAGAGCTTCAAAAAGTGCCTGTCTGTAGAAATCAATGAGTAGCACACTCTCAGGCTAATTTAATTCAAAGCTAGCATGCCTCACTGTGCCACCACTTGCATTATCTCCTTATCACTGTCAGCCTAATGCAGGGACTAGCACAAAGGCAGCGTTTGTTTCCCACGTTACGGCCGCGGCTTTTCTCTCAAGGCGGGTTTCAGGTCTTGCGGTTCTGGTAGAGTAGGTACCGTCAGAGCACCACCTCACGCAGTGGCTACGCAGCCCTGCCTGCTGACTGGCAGTGGGGCAGTTTCCCCTCCTGAGACCCAGGGGCCCCCTTATCTGCCTTGTCCCTTTGTTAGACAGTGAGCCCAGTGAGCATATTGCCTGGAGCAGTCACTTTTAAAACTTGTGGCAGAAATTGTGCCTTTTCTGTCGTGTCACTTTGCCCTCTGATAGGGGTAATCGGTGCTGCCATGGCACAGGAAAAATATTTTACCACGGACACAAATGGATAACAATCGCACCTGTGAAGCAGAGTGTTTGTTTCAGCAAATATGTAAGAGGGAGCAAGCATTTCTTTTGTTTTGATAAATATTCCAGTTATCAGGCAAACAGAATTGAAGATTAATTGGTGACTGGTGGATAAGAAAGGGGGCAGAACTGTTTACATTTTGTTTGTGATTGCGAGATGTGAAATGCCTCATGTGCTACCCAGTACCCAAGCACAGCGTGGCACATCCATCATGTTTCAACCCTAATTAGACACTGATAAAGACTTTGTAAACTTCAATATGAAAACAAAAAAAATACATAGCCAACACTTGAAGATGCTGTAGTCATCCAGGTGAATGTAATTACTTGTGTGAATTTCCCAACATCAAAATGAAATTAAGACCATTTCTCTATGCATAGTTAATGTTGAGTGAATACTCAATATAATTTCTGCCTGTGACTTCATTACAGACAGGTATCTTCAACAGTATTATTTGACTGTGACAAAACCTTGGAGGTATTTGATTTGTGTGCTGTTGCATTGGGAGAGGAGAGTGAAAACAGTGGATAAGTGTGGCACGTCAAGGGCACACCTCCTTTGGTGATGGGGGCACTTGACAGTGGTGTGCATTTACCTATTTTCAGACATGGCAGCTACTGTAATGGTTTTCACAAGGAGGTGCCCAAAGATTAGAAAATGAGATGCCATTTCAATGGCTCGTTTAAGAGTAGTATAAAGAGACAAACTGATATGGCCTTGTCTTGTACCATCTCATTGTGGTTATTATTGGGAAAAGCTCTCTTTAAGTGTCTCTGTTGTAGAGCGAAATAGTGGACAGACAATCTATACCTGACAGAGTGCACTCAACTTTTATTTTGTAATGACTGCAACAAATAGCAGCATGTTTGGAGTTTAAGAAGCTGCGCTTTGTCCCATATCCCATATCATGACTAAGGATCAAAAACATCAATTTCTTTGGAACGGGTAAAACTATCTTTATATATCCTTTAAAATATAATTTTCTGATGTTAAGTTGAAAGCATATTTTGCTAACTGGTGGTCGATTTGGGCTAATTATGTGACTCAGGTTATCAGGGTTGTCTTATTACAGTAGACTGCTAGTACTGGTGCAACTGTACCATTCGGTGGTCCAGGAGAGAGAAAGTTATTGCTCGGAAGCATACCACTGCTTTTGTTGCTCACTATTGTCTACAGTCTATAGAAAAAAGGGAATTGCCATGACGAGTGTAAATAGTGTAGTATTTGTGTATTGGTGTGGCAAGGGAAGTTTTGGCTTAAATATTGATGATAAGGATGAATGTGCTGATGCCGAAATCTCTCAACCAATCAAATAGCTTTTGAAGGTGGAGTTCTGAGTGGAAGTTGATGAAGAGTACTTGTCTCAAGTCATGGGTGGGTGGGAACAGAAAAGCTATTCTTAATTCAGAGTGAGAATTGACAATCTACTCACATATTTTCATGGAGATGTTGTACTAGTAAGTTGTTGTGAATATGAAGAAGTCCAAAAATTACCTCAAGACTTATTCAATAGCAATTGCACTGCTCCCCGACTTAAAGAGACACCAGGCAAGCTTGATGCTTTTTCTCTACGAAACTCCCCCTCGCTTGGTCTGAAGCTCTTTTCCTTTTCTTTGCATCTTCCGTCAAGGGTTTTCACTGCTTCTTCACTGGCTCTGCCATTGCAACAATCGCTAGCGTTTCGTTAGCCTGCCTCTGTGCTGGATGTAAACTGATCCTGCTTCGGTCGACGGGTACGATACACTGAAGCGGGATATTCTTCCTACAGGCAGTAGGGGCGGGCGAGAGAGTCTTTATTCGCCCTGTAATGAGTCATTTAACCATATACCGACTTACGAAGATGAGTAATTAACACAAAAACGTTGCCTGGTGTCCCTTTAAGATTTAATGAGATAGGAATTAAATAAAAGAGTGCAACATCTCAAACCTGAGGTTATATCGGTTCACTTCCTGGTCAGAGGTTATCATTAACAGAAGATGGCATATTGGCTTCCCTTTTGTTTGCTCAGGTTAACAAACAACCGATGCAACACTGACTGACTCCTGACATTTTGGTCAGGGGCTAATTAAGGAAACAGAAACCAATTACTTTCAAGATGCAGACCAAGTAGGCCTACACACACAGGCAAACACACACACAGAGCAAGAGAGAGAGAGAGAGACTCAAATAACATCTGGCACATAGTGCACCAAAACTAGATAATTTTCCACCTGAAGACAAAACCACCTAAGTTGCTGCAATTAGCAGGAGGGAATTAACCCCAGTCTGTTAGCAGTGGATCAAACAAGTATGCAGAATATTCTTAACCTCTCACAACATGACCTGTCAATATTGTGTGTACACATTCATAATCACAGCCTGAGTAAAAATCATACTAGCGTTCTATAGGATGGACTGTTTTAGGCATTCAAGGAATGCAGTCTCTTGAATTTCCCCTTGGGGATCAATAAAGTATCTATCTATCTATCTATCTATCTATCTATCTATCTATCTGTCAAAAGATAATCTATGAAATATTACGGTGGGCCCTGTCACTGTCATTGTAGACTTTTATTTACTAGTGTGCTAATGACAGGTATTGACAGAGTTGCTTTTATCAAAGTGTTATTAACATGTTAGTAACCATTATGAATGTGCATATAATGCACGGTATCTGCTTTATTAACCTGTAACTAATTCATGGTTGATGTACACATAAGCCCAACTTTCATGTTTGTGTCTGTGTAGACAGATGCCACACTCTTGATCTAATTTGACTTTAAATTGGTGAGGCATAATGAAGGAAAAGTACTGTAATTTGCTCCTGTGTGGATATACATGAGCCCTGACCCTCTTCAAAGCACACAAAATACCATTGGATGAGGAAGAGGTGCCCCAAAATAACGCCATTTTCACACAATGAAGTCATTTTCGGGTGAAGGCCAGGGGACTGAAATCAGGACAATTTTCTTATTTTTCCCCTCTCCTTCTTTTTCTCTGTGAAGAGAAGAAAAAGGCATTGTTTCATGTGTATTTCTTGTTGACCATTCAGGGCTTTTGAGAGGTAAAATAAGCTACATTGAGATTCAGCTGTCAAAGTCTGGTCATCCCCACTGTACAATGAATGTGATTATTCCGATTGGGCATTTGACCTGTGCCAAACAAGGCCTCATACTGTAGATGAAGCTTCTCCTATGCCAATGTAGTTCTCAATGATCCAAAACATAAAACCCTTGACCAAAATGAAACATTAAAACAATATATTCACTCTGATATTATTGATATTATAGTTGCCATTTACCTGATTGTGACATTGATTCATTTGTTTTGTTTTCTTGCTACACACAATAATACACACACTTACCACATACTACATACACACACACACACACACACACACACACACACACACACACACACACACACACACACACACACACACACACACACACACACACACACACACACACAACACACACACACACACACACACACAAACACACTTTGGGTTGATTAAAATGATTTTTTTCAAAGACGAAAAGATGGTATATAGGTACTACACACACACACACACACAAACATTCACACACACACACAAGCAAGAGCGAGAGCGAGTGAATGAAAAACCTAACAACCGAGTTGTGAGGGTACAGATGCACCAATACAGCCTTTGATTAATTTCTAATTACAGTTTTTATGGCAGGAAGCAAAACTATATCAGTTTCTTAATGGCCATGTCGCTTTCAGTGCCTAGCAACCAGCCATTCCATTGTGTTGTACGCTGTCTGAGCTTTCCAAGAGACAAAGCCTGGATTCTTGCCTTGTTTCGAGGCGGGTGGTGGTAGTGGTGGTGGTGGTGGTGGTGGTGGGGGGATTTATTCTGCCCCCCTTCCCAAAAGCCAATAAATCAGTCTTAATACTGTGAGGCTGTCTGCTCGTACAGACCGTCTGAAGTGATGCATGAAGTATGACATTAGGACCTGACAGAGGAAATCATTTGGCTACCCCAGGAGTAGAGTGCAGGGCCTGTGTTCCACTGGTCTCACTGACAGTCTGTATTGATTTGATACCTGCCTTCGTCTGTTGCCGTTGTCTTGTGGAGGTAATGTACATTATGTACATTCATCACTGACTGAGAGAAATGTTCATATGGATCTAAAGTATCAGGTGAACCTGACTGTATGGAAACTAGAGTGTCCTTCATCTTTGTGACCTCGGATGGTTGAATGAGGAGATGTTCGCATTATTTACTGAATAGCTGTTGAAAAAGAGCTGGTCCTCACAATAACTCTCTGCCTTCATATAAAGAATTCATTCAAGACATGCAGAACACACATAATGTCTTTATATTCTGGTTTATTCACCCTGGTGAATGAAGAAGAGAATCAATGTAGGCCTTGTATAAAAGCAACCCAACACACCAAACGATAAAAAGTTCACCAATTTATAGAAAAGGCATAACGTCCATAGCATAATTGAAACCAAATCATTGGTTGCCCATGTACAATAGCATGATCCACATATATAGCATATTGAATTACATACAAATAAAAGAGAACTGTCCTAAACATGCAAAAAACCATAGAGATTAAGATGGCCCATGTAACTGATTATCCTTTAAGATCAAATGACCCATTCCAAATGTACACCCAGATGACCCCTGAATCCGAACCATTCAATTACAATCCCAGACATTTATTTATTTATCTATTTATATGGCCGTGTTTCAATAGATCACATCATTAGCAATATGTCACTGTAATTGAAAAGATGTTAATGCAATGCTTCCCTGACCAGGAATGGACAGCGGGTGTGCTTCAAATTAGGCTCCTCAGTGGTCACTAATTTGGCGCACATGAATCAATACCAATATCAATAGAATGTTGTGGCTTTTTATTTGTGCCAGAGATTTATTTGAGCGGGGGACTTAAATGCTTGGTGGTATATTTGACTTTTGAGTCAAGGGTCATAGGATGGGTCACAGGAGCACAATGTGATTAATCTTACTAGTGGTGGGGCAATAGATTTTCTTCACATGATACTGTTGGGGTATCTTGAGGTGTCATTAGAAGCGGCTTTGAAAGCTTCACACAGAGACCTAGTGAGAGCGTGAGAGCGAGTGGATCTTTGCACACTGTATAGGTTAATATCGGACGCATATAAGTAAGGGATAATGTATAGAACGCCGGTCATTATGGGGAAAATAAGTCCCGACAGGGCGAACCGACAGGGCGAACCTTGTTTCGCCCTGAAGGGACTTATTTTCCCATGATGACTGGCGTTCTATACATTATCCCGCTTTTATTATACTGACTACTTGCCAAAACGAAAAATAAACTCCATGATATGTCTCTTTACACTTATTTGTTACCGTTTAGGTAGGTGGCTTTTGCTGAGAAACAAATAGTTCGCAACACACGCTGAACTTGAATCAAACATTCTTTAGAACACAGCTGATCAACCGTCAGCTTTCACTTTTGAATGAAGTTCCAAGCACAAACTCCGTTGCCATTGACAGCGGTCATTCTTGTTTTCAGAGGTCCTTTCCCAAGAAATAATGACCGCTAGAACTTTCGGAAATCCCATTCAAGTCAATGGAGCATTCTACTTGCATTGTGAAGAGCCGTATAATAAAGTGTGATAATGCACATTTTTCAGTACACCGTCTGAGTGTTCATACTCTAGTAAAAGTGCTATCAGTTAACCCGAGGTGAAAAACGTGCCTTAGAGGAGTTTAGCCTCTCCTGGATGAGTGGGAGATGACACCGTAAAAGCAGTCTATCTCACCCAAACATGAAATCTGCATTTAGGTCAGAAACTCTGCCATATTAAATGACAGACCTTGCTCTTGATATCTGCACCAATAACCATCTCAATCACAGGCAAGATAATATATAAATAAATTAGAGGGAAAAAAATGCATTTCCTCCAAGAGAAAAGAGGCCTGTGTAATGTTAGATGCCGGTAACTGTATGGGAGTCTGGAAGAAAAGAGACGAGACAGACAGTGAGAGAGAAGCACACGCGTGTCCTAGCGTCGTCAGCTGAGCCGCAATGCTTTTTCATAACCTGCACCCCGTCCCCCACCCCCACACACACACACACACACACACACACACACAACCCCCTCCCGCTAAACCGCCGGCAGACGTCTGACGCTGAGAGTGACGGACCAGTCTGCAGGTGGGCCGCCAGCTAAGCGGACACCTCCGGTGAAGAGGGAAGTGGTGGAACTGCCTGAGATGGTGATGGCGGTGGTGGGGGGTTTGAGTTGAGGATGGGGAGGGTCGGGGGTGGTGGTGGTGGTGGTGGTGGTGGTGTAGGGGATGGGTTGACGGCTGTGACAGATAGCCCCCTGTCGGAGCGCTGGAGTCAGAGAACCTGCTGGCCCTGTCTCTGGGGAGGCCGCTGGCGTGGCCCTAATGTGGTGACGGAGCCGCGGGCCCGGACTCACATTCACATGCCTGTAACCAGATCACTGCGCGCCTCGGCGCTAAAAAGCTAACAGTCTGGACTCGGAAGGCGTCTGTGGTCAGGACCCCCATCACCCACCCACCCGTCCTCCACCTCCACCCTTTATCTCCGTTTCCTTCTCATGCTGCCAAAGCGAGGACCACCATCATTGTTAAGTGAGACAAATAAGTTTCCCGAGAATAGCATCAAGCATTATCTACAGGCATAGGAAACAAACTTTTCAGGAATCGCAGGTTGTTTTCAGTGTTAGTGTACACAGCTTGCAGATCTGTTTTTTTTTTTTATAAAACTTTGGTATATAACTGATATTTCATCATATGATTCATGCCTTTGAAAATAATCTGATTGCTCAAATTAAAAAGGTTAGACCCTTAAGATCTCTAATATTTCTAAAACAATGAGGTGGAAACCTCACAACAACACATACTGGTGTAGAATGACCATGAGGACTGTGGTCTGGCACAATGTATTTCCAAATTCCAACAGCTGTAAACAAACAAAAAAACAAGTGTCAAGTGGAACTCTTTACCAGAGAGGGTTAAAGCTTAAAGCGGAGCATTTTATTTACTAGTGTGCATTTTATTTACTTTATTTTTATAAAATATGCACAATATAGAGCATTTTATTTACTTTATTTTTATTAAATACACACAATGTATTTCCAAATTCCAACAACTGTAAACAAACAAAAAAACAAGTGTCAAGTGGAACTCTACTACCTTTACCAGAGAGGGTTAAAGCGGAGCTAATCAAGGATCTTTGCCTTTACCTTAACATATATAAACATAATAAGAATCAAGCCAATCAAATGGTGTGATATGAACTGCCTTTGGTAAGTTTTCTCATTTCTATTACAGGTATGATGGCTTTGATTATTTGGTTGATCAGTAATCATTAAGTTCTAAACAAATTAATTACATTTTTGAATGTTTTGCTTAGCCATGCATTATCACATGTATTATCACATATACCTATCCAATTGCTCTAACATCACTGTTTTCTTATACATCCAATGACCATTATTGTCACAGACCTTGGTATCTTTGCATCCTCTAAATATTACTCTTCATATTACGGCTGTATGAAGAAAGGCTAATGTTATGATTGGGGCACATTCTGAACCCTACTCTTTTCAGTTACACTTTACTTGACAGTATCGACATAAGAGTAACATGACACTGTCATGAATGTGTCATAAACAAGTCATAAACGTTTATGACATAACGCTTCTGTTATTAAGTGACATTCGGTTTTTGGCATAACAAGTTAGGGTTAGGATTAGGGTTTAGGGTTAGAGTTAGAGTTAGGGATAGGATTAGGAATAGGAATAGAAGTTAGGATTAGGGTTCATGTGTCATGACAGTGTCATGTCACTCTTATATCGTTACTGTCAAGTAAAGTGTTACCCTCTTTTTTTCTGCAGGAGTGCCTCATAGGTCACACAGTGATCTAAATTCTGCTTTTGTAAGACTAGTGCAGTGCCCGTTCAAACATGCTATTCCTGTAGCCCAAATACATGCCTGCAGGTAGGCCTGCTTTAAAAATAGGATGGTAGGGAAAAACATAATTCCAGGTAAGCATTCAATGAATCAGCATTCAATGAATCATGAATATGAATAGGTCTACAGATAATATAATAATATAATAAATGTGAAGTGAGCAGAATTTAAGCATGGCTGCATGTGACATTTTTTTACAAATCAAAATGACATAATCCTAACAGCTGTTTTGAGTCAAGGCTATATGTTTAGCCTATTGAATAACTTGATGATAGAGAAAACAAACCATTTTGTGGAATGATGCATCATATGAAATTTGCAACGGTGTGAGTCAAAAACAGTCTCCGGTGGCCTTTAAGTAACATCATACTCTGTCTGCCACTCGTTGCTTGTCACTGGTTATGCTTTGCGTGTGTGGCATTCTGAGACGTTCTTTAATTCGGGACCATTATCGCTCCTTTCAATTTAGGATCTTGCAGTTGGAATTTTCGTTTGCTTATTCAAAGTCTAAAGACAATCCAAAGTAGCCTGGGCTATTCATATAAGTGACATCACACTCTGTCTGCCACTCGTTGCTTGTTGCTGGTTATGGCATTCTGAGACGTTCTTTAATTCGGGACCATTATCGCTCCTTTCAATTTAGGACCTTGCAGTTGGAATTTTCATTTGCTTATTCAAAGTCTAAAGACAGTCCAAAGTAGCCTGGGCTATTCAAAGTGTCCGTTTATTGCACATAATTTTTTACGTAATTTTGAAGAGCCACTGCATAGCCTACCTGTGTTGCCATGTTGTTGCAAAATCTGCAGTCATTTTATGCAAGCAAACTGCATACAGGGGGTCTTTATTGTTGAGGTCAGACATACACATCTTGCACTCGCTTAATTTTTACCCGTGTAACCTACACTGATCCAGTTCTGCCAAAGCCCTGCTTCTATCCTCACTGGTAGCTTACAGTATAGTGCTGGAGGGGGAGTGGCTAGCGGCGAAAGCCAATGTGGGCTTCTTTTACCAATATATTTAACGGTATCTTTTGCATTTCTTATTCAAACAACGTCAAATTTGGCACTGCATTTACTCATGCCCGTAGCAAGACACCTGCCAAGTTTGAAATCAGTCTGACAAACGGTCAGTGAGATATGCGTGCCACAGACATACACACAGACGCTTCTTGCTTTATAGATAGATGCCTTTATAAATACAGAAGTTAAGCAGAAGAAGTTACATTAAAGTTACCTTTTAATGAAATACTTCAATTCAGTTTGCTTTATTGTTCTTGAAGAAATATTGTGCCAAAAGGCTGCTTTAGATTGCTCAGGGTCAGGGTTTTAGTTCAATCACACATTACAAAAAAGGAGTTCAATAGTGTGATATAGTTTTTCTGCTTTGTACACGGATTCAACATAAGTGAAATTGATAATTTTCATTGCACAACACCACAGTAGCGTGCAATGGCAAACCAAGCCAGTGAAATGTTTATAGTGTGCAGGTAAATAAGTACAGTATCATATATGGTTTTGATGATGGTAACATGGCCATGTGTACTTTAGAAATATATTGCATTATTTATGGAATGAATATCTGTGGTACTTATCGATTCAAGGAATGTACGTCTTGCTTTGTGTTATTTTCAGGAAGTAATGATATGTTCCTAAATGGTATATATTAATAGGGTCTAATGTGGCATTGTTTGGCTCAGCACCTAGATATTTTAGACCATAGTAAGTGCTTGGTAGGATAAACAAAGTCTTTATATGTCTGTCAGATAGCCCCATGCATCTTTCCAAGTGTAAGGGTGAACCAGAGAGTGTATAGTTTGTGTGTGCAGGAGACTCCCTGCTCCTATCAGATGGTGATGACCCTCCCTTGAGCTCGCCAGGATATGCCTCACAGCAACATATTGATACTTACCCCTGCCATGCTCTTAGTGAGTATAGGGTGTCAGTGGGCTCCAAGGTTGGCGCCAAGCTCTGTCTTCAGCGCACCACAAACCAGAATTAATTGCAAATCAATCGAACAAAGTACAACTGATCAGTAAACCAATTAGTAATTTTAGCTGCTCGCCTTGGGTTTGTTTTCCTGCAGTTTTTTTGCACCGCCGAAGGAAAAATAGGTTGAGTTGTGTGTTTAGTCTTTCTTCATTTGCCCTTAGGCTTCACATATGTTTAAATCTCAATGTAAACGGATTACAGAAATGTGTTGAAAGTTTGAGAAGTGTTTTGCTTTTAACACAAGGGCATGGAAATAAGGGCTAGTTACATAGATTCTGTCATGATGCTACCTGACAGCATAAATGCTTTAAGAGTCAAACTGAATATATGACTGAACAGACATTTGACATACTAAGATGGGCAACGTTCCTGGAAAGAGACAATTTTTATGTCAATTATCCTCATTGATAAATATTTCTAAAAGCATATACCTCCTCTTAGACGTCCTCTTAGAATCCTCTTAGACGTCCCATTATATCTGCATTAGAATGAAGGTCTCGTCTGATGACATTATCTTTTTCTGATTGATGTCTATGACTAAATGGCATACAAATTAGTCAGACTTGCCATTCAAAAATAAAGCTTATACAGTATGTTGTGAATGCAAACTTGATACTACACTTGGACAGAACGGCAACCTCCTGGTTACAATACTTACTGCAGTGGTGAGTTACATTGCCATACCGATTCCCCATTCATAAAGAGCAACAAGGTCCAAGTGCCCAATGACCAAGTACAACGTGCTGCGCAGTGCATACATATTCAACTCCCTGAATTAAACATAGCAAGTAACTCTCTCAGAGGGTCTGCGTGCATGACATTTATATTAAGCAAAGAGCAGAGGATCTCACAAGATTCCACAAAGCTGCAATTTTCACATCAAATATAAGTCAAATAAATATAGACAAATATTAAATAAACATTAAAAGACAAAAGAAACATTTATCATGTAATGTTACAACAAATTAATTTGCCATTTAATGAAGGTTTTAAATATTTAATTTAAAAACGTGTGATTGTTTTTAATCAATATTGTTTATATATTTAATTTGGCTAATTTTGAAGAAACATATTTAACAGACAGAACCAATAACATCTTCCAACATTAACATTCTTCATGTGGAATCAGAGCCCATGTGAGAGGGCTCTTTTAGAAATAACACACACATTATTATCTCCGTCTTATTTGGTGAGGAAACGCAGCACAGCCGAGTGGCTGAGTGAGCTGCCTGACCCAGCTAATACAGCAATGCACCATCTTGAGGCATAAGATCTTTTAATGTATTCTCTGTCTGTGTCTGAAAGGGGGGAAAGAGGGAGCTGAATGGATCCATTAATTTAATTGAAGCAAGCTCTGACACGAGATAAAACATCTTCAGCCCACATCTCTCCAGGCTGCAGGGGCTTTATAGTAAACAACCACTGATCCATAAACAAAAACCACAGGCAGAAGACATGCACTATAGAGACTTCAAGGCCACAAAAATATGACACAGGCAGCAGAGAATGGAAAGTGAAGAGCACCCCTCTCCTTTCTCTCCCTGCCTCTGCATAAGTATTCAACCTGTATGGTGCTTTGTTGTGCCGCAGCAGCACTGGGATTTTGATGTTGGTAATTCTGCATCCAGACTTCAGGCTGCTGGTACTGTGGCCGCGTGAGTGACGAGAGCAACAGACAAAAATAACTAGCACTCTCTCATACCTCCCCACAACCTATCCCACCCCTCTCTTCACACTGAAAGAGAGTGGAGCATTTCTTTCCCTTTTTTGGGTGGGGGGAGTATTTTTTTCTTTTCAAAAGGAAAGAAAAGAGTTGAGTTGTGAGGGAAGCCAGGTTTGTTTTCTTCCATCACATTCAAACTCATGAAACTTCCGTTGCTGTGCAGACGTACAGTATATCTATATTTCAGTGGCACCTTGCAGTCTAATATGCAGCTTTGTTGAATGAGCATTACAACGTTTTCCAATGTAATTGATGTACAATTTTCTATCTTAAAGGTAACACATACATACATATTTCATGTGGATTCCTACTGCTGGTGCCCAGATTCTTTTGTATTTACATACAAATGCATTTCTTTCAATATGAGCTTTTCAAAGCGACTACAAGCACAAAACCATCTAAAGTCTGTTGAACCTGAACAGGGATGCACCTGTTCTCTGAGAGGGGAGTGTATATCACAAACAATGCAGTGAAAAGATGAGCCGCAGCTGTGGCCTGACGCTTGAGTTTGACACAAGACCAGAATGTGAAGGTCACAGGTTTTGTCCATCATGTTCTATTTTGCTTTTAAGAGACACAGAGAGAGAGAGAGATAGAGGAAGAAAGAGAGAGAGAGAGAGTAAGAGTGGGAGAGATTCAGTGGGATGGAATGAATGTGAGAAAATGGAGGAGTAGGGTCTTCATACAGTACCCTGTGGTAGCGTTACAGCATTCTCAGGTTTATCAGAGATTGAGTTTCTCTGTAAGTGCTGCTCTAAGGAGAAATGTAGTTTTTTTTGTGAACAGAGCACTGCTAACCTTTGTGATAGCAGAGAAAGGGATGGAGAAATCTGAGATACTCTGCGTTCAGGCAGGGCTGTTGAATGGAAAAGGCTGCTAATTCCATTGTCCTGCAGTTTAACAGACAGAGTTTATCTTATTGTAAACAACCCTTGACCATTGAGATGAACCTAATTATGCAGACTATATTCTGAATAACAACGTATGTTTGTGACTGAGACGTTGTTCAGTCAGTTATCTCGGGACTGTGGCGTTGGCTGGTGTAGCCTCAATGGCATTAGGCATCCCACCTTGTATAGCTTGGAAATGGCTGTTCTACACATTTCCATTGTTCCCGGGGCAACTCAGGGTTAAGTGCCTTTCTCAAGGGCGCAAGGGTGGAAGCCAGGTATTGAACCCACAACTTTCAGACTACTGCATGCTATCCCAGGCGCCTTAGCCACTATGCTACCACGGTCCCCAGACTGTACATTGTGAGATGCCTGCAGCCATGGCTATTCTGTGTTTTTAATTGACAGTGTTGACTGTCAACCTTGCTGTAAAGTACGAAGGACATTTGAGGACTTGTTTACCTGTCAACATCAGTAAAACCTCATCCACATGCCACATCCCCCTAACACTACACAGGCTGCCTTATGTTGCAGGAAGAAAAGTGTGTTAGGTCTATGCCAAGAAATCAGGCCAAATAGCGAAAGATAAAACATCCACAGACAAACATTAGACAAGCTCAAACTCGGGAAATTATCCTTTGGAAGGAAATTATCCTTAATTCTCAGGAAGGTGAGCAAAAAGCATGAAGGTGAGCAACATGAAGGAGTCATCACACTGGACGTAGCTTGCATACACCAATACATGACATCCCAGATTTTGCTCTTGACTCTGATACCATTCTGTCTTTAGTAGTGTACAGATTATTATTGTTTTGTCTGTATTTGTTTCATCCATGGATGCTTTCCCTGATATAATGTTGTCAAAGGTGCTAAGGTGTGCTAATGTTAGCTTAATACATGAGCAGCTAACTCAACATTTAAAGCACTGGGCAAAGTGTATAGCTACAGTAGCTTCCTAGCTGCCATTTCTCTCTCATTTAATGTTCTTGCAATGGTTAGATTGCAAAAGTCTACCACTGTTAATTTCAGCCTAGCATGAATCCTCTTGCCAGCAAGCTAGTTAAACACAAAAGTAGCATAGGTACATTACATTCCTATAGTAATTGATCAGAACCAGATATTTGATCAGACTAGCAACAGAGAATCAAGACCAGGGGTAGGCAAACTTTTTGGCTCAAGGGCCACATTGGGTTTTGAAAATTGGCCGGCGGGCCTGATAATCAATTGAAATGCTCGGCGGGCTGGATGAAAGTGTTTGGCGGGCCGCGGGCCGCAGTTTGCCCACCCCTGATCTAGACCTTGAAACTGAACTATAGGCCTAAATGTGACTTCATACATTGCTTAATAGAAGAAGTCTCCTCTCCTGTGTGCTGCAGGACATATTATTAGCATTTCCTAGTATAGCCACAAAATATCCGATTTCCGCAACAATTCTATGCATTTTTTATACGGTAATTATTTAGTCTAAGCAAATCCTTGAATGTATCCCCTGGACCAATTTGTAACACAATACTGTGCCCAGTAATTGCTTCATTCTCGACTAGTCGGCGACATCTCAGAAATGATCCAGAGGAGCCCCAAAAAAAGCCCTTTTAAAAGTGTAATGATATTGCATAGATATCATTTTGCCCCCAGACTCAGCCTAGATTGTCTAAAAGTAACTGTAGAATATAGCGGTCAATCAATAATGAAATTACCCATTTTACCTTCCCATTCTTATCTTACAGCATCGGCATCATTGTTTTGGACTCAACCTGCAGAATGGATGGCTGTCGTGTGTGGATAAGGGATGGCATTGACCAGATGCTGTGTTAGTGGTGAATGCTGAGTAGTTCATATGTCCCCACTAAGTGATCTGAGAAAAAAAAAGAAGATATCAGCCTTATACCGTGACACATATTATCAGACAAACAGTTGGTCTCAAATTCAGTTTCCTTGTTTCTTTCTCTCTTTCTGTTGCTTTTTCTTTGTTCTTCCCTTCCCTGTTCTCCTTTTTTCTTCCTTTCTCTTTCTAAAATATCTACTTTAGCCTCTGCAATCTCTAATTACTATTGTGCCACAGTTAGACCGCACTCATGTCATTTCACTTTTAGGCCATGTGCTCTCCAAATTTTCTCTCCAAGGCTGCTCTATACCTAGTGACCAAAGAAGAAGAAAACATTTTCTCTCAAGGTCATGAGCACGAAATAGTTAACAGGAGTGGAGTTACAGCACAAAACTCACCCCTGTTTTACTCCAAAGTACACAATATACAAAAGACATTTTACAGTCACTGTTGATCAAATGAACTACACTCAATTATTGTTATTAAATATAACAATGTCTTATTGTTCATTGGGTGAATTCAGCATAAACAGTGCTGTGACAGCCTAATGTAAGAGGATTCTGTTCATCGGAATGTTGGCATACCAGCTTGTGTGACTTGTAGATATTCCATTATCAGTCTACCGAACTGGTTTTGTTAACTTGTATATAAGGGGATATTATCCTCACTCCTGCTGCACAAATAATGGAAATTTATATCCTCTGAATTGCTTTTGAAGTCAGCGTGATTGCACTATTTATAAAGCATATATCTCTTCGATAACATTGAAGCAGTTATCAGGAAAACAAACATTGTTCTCTGAAAAGTGGCGATAAAATGCGTCAGTATAATTTGCTGGCTTGCATGCTAAACAAGCCGGCTCACATCTTATCAGAGCTACCACAGTCACATGTGAATGTGTGATCCTTGTACAAATGAGAGTTCAGTTTGTTTTCCCAGGGCCTTTGCCATACCTACCTGTGTTTAATAAGGAAATAGTCAACCTTTCCCACACATAGCTGAACATAGAGACATTAACTTTTTGAATCAAACTATAAACAATTCATGACTTTAGAACTGTGTGGTTAGAATGATGTTGATAGTGACATTGTAACAGATTGGTTTTTACTCTAATAAAATATGCCCCCATCCCTCATTGATCTGTACCCTTCACCTTTATTCTTTCATCTGACATCAGGCAAATGTAATATTACTCAAGGATGTCTTTTTTTCTTTTTAAATCCCAGTTCAGATGTCAGATTTCTATCTAACTCTTGCAACAAACCCTTTGATTAAATCTCATCTGTTGTTCCAGTCACCTGTCTCGCCTGCCAAAGTGGGCTAATCGGAGATCGGCTTTCAAACGAACGGCGCGATAGATGATAAAACTTAATTTTGTAAACACCCTCATCCAGTACCTGTTCTGATTGTGCCTAATCTGATTAGTCCCTGTTGTTGCCCACACCTTGCTGGCGTGTCCTCTGAAGAGAGATCGGGTGAGGCCACCATCGGCCCCCATTGTGGGGAAGGACCGACAGAGATGTAACAATCGGACGCAGCCTTGATGTCTCATTGAACACCTGCACCACAGATATGAGATCGAGAAATGAGGAAATGTGGCAACTCCAGGTGAATGAACAGAGGTTACGGATGGAATGAGAACAAAAGGAATGTGTGTGTGTGTGTGTGTGTGTGTGTGTGTGTGTGTGTGTGTGTGTCGTGTGTAGATGAGAGAGAGAGAGAGAGAGAGAGAGAGAAAGAGAGAGCGGGCGAGAAAAACAGGGATAGAAAAGAGAAAAAGAAGAAAGGCAGCCGCTCACCCTGGAGTTGTGTGCATGTGGGTGTACTTGCTGGCAAGAACAGCCCACTTCTTTCTGATATCGGCAAGGAAGGTGTTTGTCCGGCTCTGAACTCACGCGCATTTTAACAACGTCAATCAGCGTACCCACACTGCCAAGGGGAGATCACAAGCATATCAAATATCTATCTGTTCAAATCTACTCTTACTGCCATATCTTTTCATCCACACAAGCACTGTTTACATTCTTTTGTGACAAGTGTGTGTGTGTGTGTGTGTGTGTGTGTGTTTGCATTCATGCGTGTACGTGTGTGTAGCCTACATGTGTGTGTGCGCGTGTGTGCTCTGTGTGTGATTCATACTGTACCCTATAACTACTGTAAGGCAGGGGCATCATGCCCATTGAAGCAGAGGGGGCATGTACCGAAGAACTCAATACAATAGAGAATTTGTGGCTGGACTTGAAAAGGGTTATTCACATCTAATCCCTGTGTAACTTGACAGACAAGCAGTTTTGCAAAATAAATTAAAATAAAATTGAAAGTAAAATTGCAATATCCAGATGTGCAAGCCTATTATTGAGACCTATCCATGCAGACTCCGTGCTTTAATTGTGGCCAAAGGCGCATCTACTAAATATTAACCTGAATGGCTGTAAATAAATAATAATTAGGTAATAACTTGTTGTGTAGATCATAACCACAGCTTTTTGTATATTATGGCAGTGAGCTTGTTTTTGGCTTGGTTTTGCTGGTTTTACCGTTTGATATCTTCAGTTCAAGATGCAGAGGGAAATATCCAATCAGGATTATGTAACAATTAACTGAACTATGTGTATTCCATGGCTAGCTAGCCATTCTGTCTGGCTCATAAGCCTTAGTAGGTGATGTATTTTGGTGGAAACTAAACATATAGTTAAACCAGACATATAGTTAAACAAAACATATATAGTTAAAGGATAATTCCGGTATTTAGCACTTTGAGTCCCTTTTCTGGTTTGTTTTGGATGAACTAGAGTGGTGGACACAGAAATGTTGATGATGGGTCCTCCTGTCTCGACCGGAATTATCCTTTAAACCAGACATATATTACCCTGGAAATCCAGAGTTCTCGCTAAAGCACAATGGAATTGTCTCTGCGAGACACTCTGGCAATGAACAATGATGCACGTTACTTTTACCCCTTGCATCCCATGGAACCAATCAAATCGGCGTATCTGATATAGGTGGGCCAGAGGCGAGCTAATCTGATGACGTCGTCGTCGTAGTGTTATCCAATTGCGTCAAAGTCCGGAATCATTCAGAGTAAACATTGGTCTAGTGTTATCCAATTGTGTGCAGTGAGATTTTCAAATGCATGCTTGGTGCCGCCCCTCGAGTTAGCCCATTACATTGTTCATGGCCATAACCTTAATCTTTCTAGATCAGGGGTTTTCAACCAGTGGTCCGCCCACTTGTGGTCCGTGAGGACATTGCTGGTGGTCCCTGACCATGGATTCAATGATGTAGTTTCAATGTGGGAATCAGTATTTTTATTCAGTGGTGGTCCTGGGGTTACGTAATTAGTCAGAATGGTGGTCCCTGGTTCACAATCAGTTGAAAACCCCTGTTCTAGATTACCAGGGTCTGGATTTTCCAGGCTAGACATATATAGTAAACCAGACATATCCCAACTTGATTCAGCACTCCACCCCACGCTTGTTGTGCCACCCCTGAATGTTTGCTTGCATGACGCCCATGCTGTAAGATAACATTCATTCCCCTGATATGCTGTGGAAATAACATATCTATGTAGGCAAATGAATGTAGAAATTAAGATGTTGAAACACAAGTTTAAAGGAAATGTGATGTATATTTGATGGGAGTGACCATGACTGATGCTTTATTAGACCATTGTTGAATAAAGTACAGTGTCTGTCTTCCTTAGCTATCAAAATGAATATCAATTTGCTCAAATGTAATCCATGATTTTTACAGTATGTGTATAAGTAAGGCAACACAAAGACCTTGAACATGTGTACATATTGATTTGGTGCTGTATCTATCTTTCACATGAAGGTCTCTGCAATCATATGATATGTCTGCTGTCATTGACCAAGCTGGTATAGCTGGCAAATGCAGTATTAACATGTTTCCAGTTAGTGTATGTATGTAGTGTAACGTTAATGTTTCCAGTTAGTGTATCGCCTGGACATCCATACAGCCTATCCTGTTCCTTTGTCTTTCCCTCTCTTTTTTTAGCATCCTTCTATTTTTCTTCCATTTTTCCCCAGAACAAAAGGACTTGGGGATGCTGAGCACAGCTTCCGTGATTGAGAAGCAATGAAAAAGTCAAAGACTTTATGTCAGACTGTCTGACTTATTTAATCACCATGAGTGCTGGGGAAGACAGACTTTGATTAAGACCAGCTTGCCGATCAATAAAGTCCTTGAACTTGCATAAGTCACTGCTGGCCAGCCGTAATACTACTGATAGCCCATGTTTTATTCAGGGTGGGGCTGAGAGCATGTGACCCCTCAGTGGCTCACCACACACCTGAGTAATTTCCTCACTGATAAATAGAAATGTCTGACCCCTTTTTTAGGGGTGAGGAAAAGTCTTAAAATTTGTATAAAAAAAGCTGAGTCCGCAGCCGTGGTGTCAGTGCTGGCCAAACACACACACACACACACACACACACACACACACACACACACACACACACACACTCGCTGCGCACACACACACACACACACACACACACACACACACACACACACACACACACACACACACAAGCACAACAACTAAAAAACACCCCCTTGATAAGCATACAATCATAGACACTCAAAAAGACAAACACACACACACACACACAGAGAGACAAAAACTCATTCACTCATAAACTCTCACTCACAATAAACCCCAGCGAAGGGGGGCAAACACAAACACATTCCTCCTCTGCACTATAAACCACAGAGACACAATGTGTTAATCCATCACTGGGCTCCACTCTCTGAGTACGGGGGGTAAAAAAATAGAAAAGAAAAAATCATCTTTCATGATCAGACTGCAGGGGTTCACTGACTATTATTCTAACCTCCAGACCTATCCCATCATGCAGCAGAGTGGTCATATTGTGTAGAAGTGGACAGGTCGGGGTGGGGGTGGGCTGTGTGTGTCTCTATGGGGTTTGGGGTTGGGGGTTTCTCAGGGTCAAGTGGCACTGTTTCAAAACGCCAACAGGTCGCCCTGGTGCTGCGTCTTGAAACAAGAAATTGCTTTCATTGATTAAACGCAGATTGAATGAGCCATGCACACGCACGCACACACACACACACACACACACACACACACACACACACACACACACACACACACACACACACACACACACACACACACACAAAAATGACATCCCCTGCCCCAGTCAGTTCTCTCCATCATTGTTTAACGCAAAGCTGACAGCTTCAATCTGCTTAGTCCCAAGGAAGGCTACGCGTGTCACTCACAGGCCAACAACAAGGGCCAAGCCCTGCTGAGAGGAGCCCGGCTCAGAGGAGCCCGGCTGAGAGGAGCCCGGGTCAGGAGAAAGGAAAGAAAACAAAGAAGAAAAGGAGAAAAAAAGGTGTAGTTCATCAAGTCCCAGCCTGCAGCCTAGCCCTTTTCTAATCATAGGAGAGAGAGAAAGAGAGAAAGAGAGAGAGAGGAAGAGAAAGAGAAAAGAGAAAGAGAGAGCCTATTTCCTATAGCTAAAGCAGGCCAAAGCCAAGGGTATAATCATGCCAAGTGTCCCACAGGCAGTTCTCCATTGTTGCCCTCTCAGACATGGCAGTGTCCATATTGTCAACATGACCCAGCAGATGTGGGGGTGTTTGAGGGGGGAGTCCTCTGTGCCTTTCATCCTCACTGAAAGGACCTCATCGGTGGATGGGATAAAGCGGCTTGATTGGGCCAAGCCGGCTCAGCCAGGACTCGCCTCTCTCGCTGGGTCACTGCGCAGGAGAGTGAGGGGCGCTAGGCCGATGCAGGTCAAGCACACGCCTGGAACACTGGGAGAAGGGACAGGGACACTGGGACAAGGCAGATTGTGAAATTGAGCTGAAATAAAAAGGCATATGAAAGAAGAGGATGTGTGTGGAAATGTACGGTTTAAGGTCAATGTCACCTGGCAGTGCAAGACATTTAGTATGATAGAGAGAAGGGGTCTCTCTTTCCTTAACAAAAGGTGAAAAAATTAACATTTATATACAATTTATGAAAATTTCACAGACTGGTAATGCAAGGGCACTTACCATTACTGAGGATATGCATAGCAATGCATAGTAAATGCTTTACCAGTCAATTAATGTTTTTTTAAACATGGGGTTTCTTATGATCTGGGCTGGAGTATTACATCAAATCAAAAAATCTTATTATTTGGTTGTGCATCATGGTCTTTCATGGTCTTCATCCACTTTGATAGATCTTTGTCATCAACACGCAAGGAATGTGCAGCTTTTTTGCAAATGTCACTAGGCAATAACACAACCTATGGGATGCAATATGGAAAGCCAAACTCTATTTGTTTCCTGTTCATCTTTTTCAGGGAGTTGTTTCTCAAAACCTTCTTACTTACATCGTTCATACTGTAAGTTATACCTTAAATCATACTTAAAGGTTTTGATGTGTTCCTTGAAACATGTGTAACTATGTATACCTTCTGTAAGTCTGGACCAACCTTAAGCTATACCTGAAAAAAAAAATTGCAGATAAAACAAATGTTTTTTTTTTTCATTTAACTAAAAGAAAAAAAAGAAACATACAAATAAATATGAATTAGTCTTAACTTTGAATCCCTTTAAAATGCTAATCTAAAAGTAACATGTTGCCTACAGATGTCATACTTCATATACTTGGTAACTTATTCAATTTTGACTTGCATATTTCTTGTAGATATTATGATCACATGCTCAGACCTATGTACAAGGACAATAATGACAGAAATATCACATACGAAGATGTCCTTAAGTCACTATTCTAAAGACTGTTAGCATGTAGGAATTTGCATGTTGATTGCATCAGTTTAACATTTGTGTGCAGTGCATATAATTAACTCTTTTGAAAGCATTTCAGACATGCACCATATAACCTGCACTACACTGTGAATACGTTTGCATGACCTTGATTCAAAATGCAGCAAAATTCATGAATACTTCTTAGTCAATGTTCACCACCAGTCTCAGATCACTGTGGATAGATATTCTGTATTTTGCCAGACAACTGAAACTATGCAATTGAAATAAAATAGATTATTCCTATTGTATTGGAACATTCATGCAGGTCTTTGTTTGTTTACAGCCTTTTTTGCTCGTTTGTTTGTTTATTAACATCTATACAGAAATGGTCATATTTTCAATGAAAAGTCCATGTGCTTCCTGATTTTAGATTGGATAGTTTTCACATCAAATATGAACTGCATTGGTACTGGGGTTAAGGTGAAAAGATATCCACTTTTCAGGAGGACTCCGACACGGTCCCTTGGTGTGCAACCGAATCCAGAAAACATTTTTTTCAGACAACGAAAAACAGCTCAGATTCCGGTTGTATCAAAGACTCTACTATGAATATGCTCTCATTAGTCTCCCATTTAAAAAGGAAACCTCACTTTTTGGGAAATACCAGGTTCACGCACAAATCATTTCAATTCATTGCATTTCATACAATCAGAATACATAAATCCAAAATCCAAATAATCCAAAATCCAAAAACCACTTCCTAAACAAATTAACATGATAGTAGGTCCAAGTAGTATTAAAGAAAATTATTTTATTAGGAGGCAGAAGCTTGCTTCAGTGTGTTGATGTGTTTGTGTTTGTGTTTTATTCTAGATTTGAGGCAGTGTATGGTAGAATAAGCCAACCTGTCTGGCCCTGGCCTGGACATTGTAGCGTTAACAACATGAGCGAGTGTTACCTTAAGGAGCTCCCGTCGCCCTTTCAACCACCTTTCATTCAGTCTTTTCTCACTGAGCAGCCAATAGCTTTCCTCTTCAAGGCAGCATAATTAGGAAAGTATTTCTCTCTCACACATCCCTCCTTGTGTTGTGTGTGTGTGTGTGTTGTGTGTGTGTGTGTGTGTGTGTGTGTGTGTGTGTGTGTGTGTGTGTGTGTGTGTGTGTGTGTGTGTGTGTGTGCGTGTGGTGTAGTGTTTTGTGTGTGTGTGTGTGTGTGTGTGTGTGTGTGTGTGTGTGTGTGCATGTGGTGTAGTGTTTGTGTGTGTGTGTGTGTGTGTGTGTGTGTGATCATATTTTAGAGAATTGGCTGAGATAAATAAGTCCTCAGCCCTGTTCAACAAAAGATGGTAGTGTCCCCTTTGTTCCTCTACATTTCCTTCAGTGATTCATCGTCTGTTGTGCAGGTGGAATCCTCTTGTAAAACTGAGTGAATGGCAAAATACCTCTCTCAATTACCTGAAATATATGGTGAAATATATGAAATATAATGAAAAGAAAAGAAAGACATTAAAACTGCATTGTAATAACTATAATGTAATGACTGTACTGTATAACAGTGATTACATACTGAGACTATAAGCATATTGAAAGGATTGCATTGAAAATCAGTGTAGTAGTTTTTTTGGGTGTGGATTTCTCTGTTTTTGTCTGTGCTTAATAATGGACCAGCAAGTGGCTACTTTGTGCTCAGTGCATGGCATCTCTATGTCACAACCCTCGTAAACCATTGATTATATAATAAAATACTACCGACAATCAATAGTAATCAAGGGTATAGATCAGGACAGTCTCCCATGCGAAAGTAGAAGCTATGTCATGGGTTAGCTTCTCTTGCTCTCTCTCCCTCTCTCTCTCTCTCTCTCTCACACACATACACATACAGTACACATTGACTTGAGATCACAGTATCTCTCACATCTTTATTACGATAAAAGATCAGGACAGGGGAAATGGCAACATTAATTGCAAATCCCGATTATATTGCCGTATTATTAGCAATGCATATTCAATGAACACATTGTTTCTGTTTTAAAAATGGATTAAAAGTGTTCCCTTAGTGGAAATGTACCAGTTTTTCTGTCTCTGTTGTGGCTAAGGGCTCGTTTGAGCTCACCCAGACGGGGTACGTAGCCCCATAGTCTCAGCTGCGCACGTGTGTCCCAGTGAGACAATCACTCCTCGGATGTCTGGTGAGACAGCTTTTCTGGGAAGCCGAAAAAGTAGGAAAGAAAGACAGAATGGCCCGGGCTCAGAATAAACTCCTGTGTGTTATTTTGTGTGTGTGTTTTTTTTCTGTTTTGTTTTTCCTTTGTGTGCACGTCGTCGTAGGGAAGTGTCTGTCAGCAAGCCTCGGTGAGCTGGTATTTGTTGACCGGAGCACCTGATAAAAGGAACCACTGACGAATGGAGTAGGTGCTGGTGGGGGGATGGGGGTTTTATTTGATGCGGTCGGGCATCTTTGACGCAGGACAAGCCAGTCTATCCCGGAGAATAGAGCAATGGTCTGCACCAGCAATCAACCCCCACCCTCCCTTCAGTCCTATCCCCATAGCTCAACTCTTTTGTCCTGACAAGTGACAAGGATGGCGCCTGTTCAAAGGAAGCAATGTGTGTGTGTGTGTATGTGTGTGTGTGTGTGTGCATGTGTATGTGCGTGTGTGTGTGTGTGTGTGATAGCCAGCCTTCTCAAACTGCGCCCCTGAGAATGCGTGTCTTACCTCAGGGTCATCTTGGGAGGGGCAACCGGACTCCCTCCACTGTTTGTTTGGACTCCTCTCGACACCTCGGATGACCAAACTGATAAGCTCTTGGAGGGGCGCCCAGATATGACTGCCAGCTGGATGGCGGATATGAGCCGCCATTCTGCTGCAATGCCACTGACCAATAACCAGATGTTATGGCCAGCGATGGCTATGTTTTGGTGTTTGGTTCTGTGTCTGTCATTAGGGCTTCTGAGAATAAACATAAACCAGTAATGGCATGTTTATTCTCTTGGGTTTGTTATAACATTGCAGGCGAAACTAAAGATGTACGACTTGTATATGAATTGTGACTTGGTTCTTACTTGCTTGTGTGCCCCTTGCTCTATACTGCTGCATCTAATGATCACATTTGATGAACTTGTCAGTGGGACTGCTCAAGGCTACTGCTGTAATAATGCTGACACTGATATTGTAAACACATAAAGCATTTACATCTCTGTCAGATTTGAAACATATTTCACATCTTTCACAAATATGCATGTAGCCTAATCTTAACACTTGTTGTATTTCACTCTTTCAAAAAAGTGCCCAGATTTAGCTGTTTTTCTTTGCTATTTAATTACCCTTATACACCCCAGCACGGTGACAGCCAGTCAGTCAGCCAGCCCCCAACCTGAGAAGTTGCACAGTGGCAGGTCAGCGAGAGGCAATGAATAAAAGTGAGAGCCTAAGCTAATCCCAACAGCAAGGTCAAACTCAGCAAAATGGCCACCTGCCCCAGCAAGTCCTTCCCCCTGCCCACCCGCCAGCCAGCCAGCCAGCCCTCTAATTGAAATGTTGTGATGAATTTCACAGCCAGGTCAGATGTTACGCCTCGCCCGAGCAGGGGTCAGCCGGGGCTCCTTGAGGGACCGATGCTGATCTTTATATTGTCCACTAATTTGCTCGGTGGAGTTGATTTGCCGGAGCCCTCTGCTGCTCTTCCCCAGGCCCTCGCTACTGCTGGGGTTAATGGCCACTGAGTCCACTATACCTCCACCCCCACCACCCACACACACATATAGTGACACACACGCACACACACACACACACACACACACACACACACACACACACACACACACACACACACACACACACACACACACACACACACACACACACACACACCCACATCATGCACACACACACACACACACACACACACATATCACACACACACACACACACACACACACGATGCACACACACAATGCACACACACACACACACACACACACACACACACACACACACACACACACACACACATACACACACACATACAAAGCCCTTCATTAAACCTGTTCTTTATTTTATTAGAATTGTCCAGGATCAATGAGAAAAATAATTTATCTCTTTGTTGGGGACACACAGGATCACAGGTCACCAAATAAAAACAGTTCAGACTGAGGACCAAAGCCACTATAAATAATACTGACATAGACTGAGAGGAATGGGACCCAGAGACACTGGTGTCACTGGCCAGTGGAAAGACATGATGTGGTGCTTGGACCACGCATCACATAGTGTGATTTATAGGATCTCACAGTATACCCTCCACACACCTAACAGGCGAGATTTCTTTTGTGGACCTGGATAGATGAAAATAGAAGAGAGCCAGGACTGGAGATTCAAGCTATTTAATCAGCATCAGAGCACTAGAGCACTGAGCTTGACCTGGTTAGTGTGCCAATGTTCTCCCAAAATCTCCCAGCATTTGTGCCTGCCACAGTAACACAAGCCTCACAGTCGTTCCAATAAGCACTTAATCTCTGTGGATAATTTTACCTTCACTTCCTCTCTAAAGGAGAACTTTTAAGTAACATTAGTTTTAAGGTTACATCAGTGATGTGTATTATACAACTGTAAGCCTCTGTATGGATGGAACATCATAATGTAGAATTTATGCTAATCATGCCTCCTTTAATGCTTAAACGGTAACACTTTACTTGACAGTATCGACATAAGAGTGACATGACACTGTCATGAACACATGGCACTATCATGACACATAAACCCTAACCCTAATCCTAACCTCTAACCCTAATCCTAACCCTAACCCTAACTCTAACCCTAACCCTAACCCTCACTCTAACTCTAACTCTAACTCTAACCCTAACCCTAACCCTAACCCTAAACCTAACCTTAATCCTAACCCAGACTTGTTATGACAAAAACCAAATGTCACTTAATAACAGAAGCGTTATGTCATAAACGTTTCTGACTTGATTATGACACATTCATGACAGTGTCATGTCACTCTTATGTTGATACTGTCAAGTAAAGTGTAATCAATTACGGTGCATGAAAATGCACTGTTCTGTTATCCGAAGTCGTCTTCTTCTTCTTCTTTTTCTTATTCTCCTAACCAAAATTTCTGCGTCTAATTCAGCTTCAACCGTTTAACGTAGAAACTTCATTCAAACTTTGTAATGTACGTCTCAATGTATTTTACACTTTTGTAAATGTTGTACTTTTTGAGATATTAATAAAAAACAAGCTTATTTGTGGCCCTGCAAGGCGAAACCAGTCGCTTTGCGCATGGTGCTATTTTGAGAAAATCCGATAAAAACAAACGTACGGGTTAAAATGTCGAATTTCACGTTTTCGCATAATTCGACAGTATACAGTCTACACTTTCATATTGTGCACAAATTTCACGGAAAAACATACGTTTTGACTGTTAAACCCTGACTTCATTTAGGTGAAGATTCAACCCATGCCAACTTTGGATGCGGTTATCTTAGCGATACTTTTTGCAATACCCTCGATATACATATCGTTGGAAAGCTTAGTTTATGGCCATGAGCACGATAACTTAAATTTATAAATGTTACCAAAGCGACTGGTTTCGCCTTGCAGGGTCACATTTTTCCTCATAGACTTTGCATTGGCACTATGACATCACAATAGGCTTTTATTTATTAAAATTTGCACCTGTATCAACAGCCAGCTGCTCAACTAGATAGATAGATAGATAGATAGATAGATAGATAGATACTTTATTGATTGACTTAAGGGGAAATTCAAGGTCTCAGTAGCATACAGACATCACACACAACATTCACTAACAGCAGAAAAAGTAATTAAAAGTATATAATATAAAAAACACAACAAGCAATTAGGACACTAGGCACCATCAAAGAGCCAGTTAAACTGAGTGCACCTGTATCAACTGCTTTCTGCTCAACTAGACCAACTCTCTCTGTGTTTCTCCATTCTACAAGGATATAAGGCACATTCCATCCAACTTTCTATCCATTCATCCTCTTCAAACTATTCACTCAACCACCCATTAAACTATCTATCAACATCCATTAAACAATCTGACTATCAACATCCATTCAACTTTCTGTCTATCAACATCTTTTACACTATCTACATTCAACTTTTAAACTACAGTACTCTGTCTCAGGCTTTAAGCATAGCTCCTGCCATTGCTGCTCGGCTATTGGGGAACACTGGCTCTCTTAAGACTATTCAGATCCTATTCAACTATTTCCTCTGCCCACAACTGTTTTAAAATAAATGTCCTCACTACAATAAGTCACTATTCAAAAATGTAACTATTTAAACTACTCAACTATTTAACTGTTCAGCCTTTCAAACTGTCAGTTGTCATCAACTACTGTATGACTCCCGCCAACTGTTTCCTCTGCCCACAACTGTTTCCAAATTAAAGTTTGTTTTGCATTTTATGTTAATATATGTTTTGCATTTTCATCCACTGGTAATTTTCTTCTAAACTAAATTTTCTAGTTATGCTTTATTATAACTTTTACTGTAGTAATTATGGTTCACATATAAGCATTAGTCATTGCTACAACAGCACTACTACTTTAGCACTTGTCTCAGCCACAGCATGGGTCCTGCGTTACGTCAATGAGTAAGACCGGCTGTCCATTTTACGATATCAGCTGTGTCATCGAACCTTCAGTTACCCCTCCTCAGGCCTTTCAAAAGGGTCATCTGCTAAGGGCAATAAAATTGTCCAAGTGCTCCTGGCCCCAATAGTTATGCTTATTTGACACAGGCATGGGCCCAGGGCCCTGAGGAGAACACACAGGGAGTGGAGGAGGACGTGGCCTGGTGGCCTGCCTGCTCCTCAGATGGGATTGCTTGTAACGTGCCGTTTAAAGGCCTCCGCGCCACATAATCAGAGGACGATTGCGCCATTGTCATGTAGCCACAGAACGAGTGGTGGCGACGGCGCGGGTGGTGCTGCATTGTGATTCACCAATTTAGGAGAGTGATTGGAGAGTGTGTGTCTGTGTGTGTCTGTATGTTTGTGTGTGGCTCTATGCACTTCTGGTTGGGAAACACCAGTAAACAAGCTTGTTGTCAAGGCAGATGTCTTATCGTCGCCACGTGCCGCTGCCTTGCATGCAAACAAAACCATCTAGACGTATTGGAATCCGCGGGTACTGGAAGGGTCAGTATCTGTCGTTGGCCCTGTGGTCAGAGGACGTCCATCCTGCTGCCACTCTAGAGCGGCAGCGACGTTTAAGATCCCTTTATTAATTCACAGACTGTATGTCTCTTCACTCTTCATTTTTTATATTCTTGC
>NC_063193.1:12431413-12471413 GCF_017589495.1 Alosa alosa | reverse complement strand
ATCAGCATGTTGCAAGGGTTCTTTTCCTAAAAGCTTACAAAAAGGATCTATTGGATTGTATTTGTCAAGATGACTTGGTTCCTCACAACACCAGCAAAATGTGAAAGAATGCTTACAGTGTCAATTTTTTCTTCAATGATTTTCTAGCAATGTGATGCTTGCCTTTGCTTCATATCTTTCATATAACCTTTAGCATTCGTGTCTTTGAAAATTAATTTTTATAGTACATATAAAGTCATAATGAAAATGTAAGTTTATTTTTACTTCTCTCTTTTTTTGACTTTTTTGACTCTGTCGGACAAGCCATGAAATGGGAGAGCATACGCACTCAGTATATTATTGGCTACCCTTAAGTGGAGTGTTTCGAAGCATATAATTACCTTGTGGGCTTATGGCCCTGAAGTATATGTGGAGAGCCATGGCAGTGTATTCATGAGAAGAGTGTGTGCGCGCTCCTCGCATCCCTCCTGCCTCCTTTGTGTTTTTTCTTTCCTTTCTTTTGGCTCGTTGCCATGGGAGTTAATTGAATATCATTTTCGGCCATTGTTGTCCAGGTGGGAATTTCATAGTTCTGCCTACTAGCATTTTTTGTCCCTCTTGCCAAGCCGTATATTTATGGATAAACCATGCCGGGTTCTGTGTGGATGCAGTGCTGTGATGTATGTTGCGTCTCCCTTGCTCTCGCGTTGCCGCGTTCCTGGTCCACATGGCTCCCACAAAACCTGCAGGCGAAGCACGGTAGAGTAGCCGTCGCACATGTATAAATAGTCCTAATCATGTTCTTTAGGAGATCTCATGCTGCCAGGCACTGTTAGTGGCACCACAGTACTGCTGCCTGAATGCCATCAATTCTTGCCCCCCCGCCCGCCTTTCCTCATGCCATACCCAATAACATAGCCCCCCCCTCCCCACCACAAACTACCACAGAAGAAAAGTGTTTTATTAAAGTTTATTCCACAGAGAATAGCGTTATAAACATATGCCCACATGCCCCCAGGGTAAGCGCGGGGTTAAAGATGGATTTTAAAAACACAACAATGAGTGATCTTTTGTCACATAATGTGTTTGCATTCACTTTCCCTGCTGGTGAAGGGGGGGTGCGGGGTGGGGGGGTGGTTTGATCGCCCTGTAATACAAAGTTGGTGAAAGGTTAAATTTGACAAATGCGCGACTTGTGGAAATTAAACTCCTAGCATTTATGCAGAAAGCCGTCGCTGCTAGGGTACTCCAGCGTTTAAGCCCCTCCAATCCTTTTCCAGAGGCGGCATATAAACCAATCCATTAGAGTCAGCTTTGCCAGAGATTTTAAGTGGACACCTGTCCATTAAGACCAGAATTTCAGTGCGGCTCATCTCGCAAATTATTTGCAAGAATTAAATTTCCCCAAATGTAATGGAATTCATATTTGCATCTTTTTCCCCCTTTCCAAGCTCTGAGAACAGAGAGGCATATTTCTTCCTCTTAAAATTGAGTCTGAACAATGTCTGGTTGATAAATATGATATTGTCTGCTTTTACATTCTTGCATTCTATTTGCTTTGCAACATTTTTCCCCCTGTAGTTTCACATGCATAGAGAGAGAGACAGAGAGAGAGAGAGAGAGAGAGAGAGAGAGAGAGAGAGGTCTTCCTCTTTGTGCTTTGAATAATCTCTCATTAAGGTTGTTTTGGTAGATCCCTCCAGTGATTAAGATTAAGAGAGGATGGAGCAGAAAGTGTATGTGTGTGTGTGTGTATGTGTGTGTGTGTGTGTGTGTGTGTGTATGTGTTTCCAGATTATCCATATTAATTAGAACCTCAGTCACATCCCTTAAAGTGGCACCTCGCTTTCAGAACCTAATTTCCATGACTGCGGCTTCGGGTTCCCCATATGGCATCTAACTCGCAGACACAACTGCCCCTCATCTGGCCCGCACCCGCGCCACACCTGCCCCAGTGTCATCTGCTCCTCTTGTTATGGGGGAGGACTCAGCCAGAGCAGAGGTGTTGGTGATAAGATCAAGCGTAGGGGAGGGAGGCTCCCTGTGCCTCATTACCCATCCAGACACAGCCTCCCTCCACCAGTACATTACTGCAATGAGCTTTTAGGGCTTGAGTGTCAGCTGTGATAGAACCGGCCCTCCTGTTCCAGCGCACACAAAAAAAGGAACCGAGTGACAGATCATCTGCCACTCAAATTAATCATGTTTTCCCTGTCTCCTACTCCTGCTCTTTCTTTTCTCTGGGTCCAGGGTGTCAAGCAGGATGCAGCGCACCTTGGTTTGCACCCAGATTGCACCCACACTCAGAGAGTACCTGGCCTTGGAACCAACTTCATCTTGCTCTGGCCCCTATTCTACTAGCATCCATTGCTTTATCTGGCACCACATTTTGATTCACTTTCTCTGATTTGATTCACCATTTCCCGATCAGGTGGTTGGGACAGTCCCCTCAGCTGTGAGTTACCTTACAGTGGTCTCTCAGTGGCTTGAGGCTGACTCTGATCTGGCTTGGACCTGGCTCTGAGCTGGCCCTGATCTGCCCCACATCTACTGTTAGCCCGTCACATCCACAATGGTACAAGGTTAGATCAGTAGCATCTACCGCATGTCACATCCACAATGGTACAAGGTTAGATCAGTAGCATCTACCGTTAGCTCGTCACATCCACAATGGAACAAGGTCAAATCAGTAGCATCTACGTTAGCATGTCACATCCACAATGGAACAAGGTTAGATCAGTAGCATCTACCGTTAGCACGTCACATCCACAATGGAACAAGATCAGTAGCATCTACTGTACCGTTAGCATGTTACATCCACAGTGGAACAAGGTTAGCTCAATAGCAGTGTCTTTTGATAAGTTGCACTATGGAGTGGTGCTGGCTGTCCCCTGATAAACCCCTCTGATCTCCACTTGCTCACATAGCTATCCAGCACGGACAGGACTGGTGGCCAATGCTGTGGATTGGTACAGTATGTACAGATACATTACAAGTTGATCACAGCACAGCCTTGTGTCTCATACAGCCGCTTAAGTATAGTATAAGTATATATACTCTTTTGATCCTGTGAGGAAAATTTGGTCTCTGCATTTATCCCAATCCGTGAATTAGTGAAAAACACTCAGCACACACTAATCCCGGCGCAGTGAGCTGCCTGCAACAACAGCGGTGCTCAGTGAGCAGTGAGGGGTTAGGTGCCTTGCTCAAGGGCACTTCAGCCATGTCTACCAGTCGGGGTTCCAACCGGCAACCCTCCAGTTACAAGTCCGAAGTGTTAACCAGTAGGCCACGGCTGCCCCGAAGGAGCTGGTTAAGGAGCTGGTTTTTATTTTTAGTTCAAGGTAATTTGCTGTGAGGCAGGAGCACTGGCTTTGGTATGGAGTAGTCGTCAGTCTAAGCTGAGGTTTTTCATTCTGGACACCAAGGGGTTTGTTTTGCCCTTCATTCACTGGCCTGCAGCTGGTGCTGATTGAACATGGGAACTGGTGCTCAGTAGACAAGCATTTACATTGTTTTCAGCAGACGTGGATATCGATGAATGTCTCCATTTATTTGTTTATGTCTAATATTAAGTTGCTTAATTGTTGTTTGAGAAGTAGTAATAGATATCAAGAGAGTACATGTAATGTTTCTTGGCAGTTTTGAGGATCCAGTACTCAGGCATCCCAATCGTTTAATTAATCCTTGAATTCATATTATAATTGTAATTATTGTTCATTCAAATGGATTAATACTGAACAAAAAAAAAAAATTACCTCTGTGCATTACAATAATGAGTATGCATGAACTGAGCTCCCACCTTGCAGGTAACTGAAGCAGTAAAGTGGAAGGTGATTTCTTACAGATGAAAAGCTCCAGTATCTCACATTTTCTTTTTAATTTTGACAGCCTAATTTTTTCACTCAAAAGTTGACATTTGGTTGGCAGTAAGGCAAATAGGCCTGAGACTGAGTTCTAGCTAAGCTTGTGGTTAGGGGAATGTGCTACTGTTCAGGCTATAACTTCAGGTTGGCTTTGATTTATTTGTCCATTCGCTGACAATTTAAGTTCTTTTTCAAATAGTCTCTTAAAAAGATTTGTTGAATTCCACAAGGCTGCAATAACAACGCTGCTAAAGGCTGCTAAACCACTCCGTTACATGAATCGTCAAAAAGTTGTAGAACAGCCTTGCCAACAGTAAGTGAAATTCTATCAAATTGAAGGATGATATGGAATATGTGTCATGTAGAATTTCTATTGGATTAAAACATCATATGGGGAAAAATTGACTTCACTAGTAGTATCTTTGTGTCCTAGTAAGCTGAAATACTTCCAAGAAAAGTTATAGTGGACAGGGACAGTGAACACTGTGTAGTGTAAAAATCTACAGCAGTGTCTAAGACTGAAAGGTCACAGTAATACTAGACATGGCACCTCATTTCAAGATTGTTGCCTATGCATTGTTATAGCAAATGTTAATTCTACACATGCTGCAAAACCATCTTCCTTTTTTGTACATTTAATAAGCTCAGATCTCTAAGAAGAGACAAAAAATGAAGTAGTGTGACTACAAAGAGATGGTTGTAGCCTTGACAATTTCACCATTATCCCAGCCATCTTGGCTCATTACATGAGAGTCCACCTGCACTGCTTCTAAATGGACGTCTAATTGAAGTACAGTCAGTGACCAACCTCCTGCAATACTGTCAAGCATTAGTTCCATAGTTGCTTCAAAATGGAAAGAAACCAATTACCAGCTAGCATGTTGTTTTATTCGGATATAATTGTGTGTTTATATTACCAAGTAATTCTTCCACCAGAGAGTTTGACAGGTTGCAAGGTTGGGGTCAGTACGACAAACAGATACTTCTCTATTGTGGAGGATAGAGGTACAGGGGAAAAAGATCTGTCAGATATTAATCTGATAGATATCATTCCCCATCTGCAACATTTATCAGTACCTGAGTAAATCATAGTGGCTTTAACAGTGAAGGTTTTCTTGCTAATCTAGATGTGTTTTAGCTGGGTGGAATGTCATGAAGTTAAGTTGAATTAAGTGAAGCTTAATGTTTTTTGTTGTAAACTAAGAGGAAAAAGACCCTTTCAGTTCAATTGTGTGCCAGTCCTCCTGTCTAGTTAGTACTGTAAGTGCATGTTTTGGAGAGGTGCACTGTGACTTCTCAATGCAAAGGATTTCTATGTGGAAAACACTGGCTCATTTGTTAAAAGGGGAGCGTTTTGAATTACGCATTTATAACAGTCACTTTCAGAGCTATTTAGATCCATGATTACTCCCTGTACAATCACAAAGTAGTTGTAATGAAAATGCAACAAATCACCATAGTCTCCTGTCCCTTTTGTGCCATTCTCTCTCTCTTTTTCTCTCTCTCTCCCACCCTTTCTCTTTCTCTCCTTTTTTCACCCTGAAAGACTGCCACTGGCATTACAGCCAGATTAGAGTCCAGGCAGATTGTAATGTGTGCAGAATTGCCTTTTCTTTTACTTGTAAAAGTACTTAAGTGTCATGTTAAGCCCACGGCAGCCGAGACTCTCAATGACCTGTTCTGACTGGATTTTTGTGTTTACTGTATTCTTCTCAGTAAGCGCGGCAGAGTCCCATCTCTTATCAGTGCATAAAGTCTAACAGATTGGGGAGTCAAATTTCCCCTTCCAGCCAATGTTGGTTTTGTCCATTGTCTCGCCTGACAATGGTCTCACATACCCTTCAGCTTGAGTTTCTGTCTTCTTTATTTGCTGGGTATCGCCCTCTATGCGAGCAACAGACATTTTCACCGGGCAGGTCTGGCTTAAAAAGAGCCTCGTCCAGGGGCAGCAGCGGGGGAAATGACCGATGCCAAGTGTGGTAATTTGTTTAGCTGTTTGCCATGCGAGTTGTCATAATAATGTTGGCTAATCTCTTTGGGTTATGAGAGGAGGGGGAAACAAGTCGCTCTTTTCTGCAAAGAAGAATGGCCTCCCTGAGCTTTGAAATGCCAGAAGTGCCTGGTCTTTTGTGCCGAGCCCACAATGTTGTTCAATGTTGTTCTCGGTACATGCGAAGACTGTGCAGCATGATTTCGATTTCTCTCTATAAATTTGAGCATTAGTTCCAACACTTGAAACTGAAGATAGAATAAAATAATTCCTGGAAAGCATCTTGTTTTGATATGCTTTTTTTATTAGTTCACCAATCAACTAACAACCAATCCTTCAAAGTAGTCCTCACAAGGTCTGCAAACATCTGCAATGACATCAAGGCCCCACTTAGAGGTTTCTTTTAAACCACCCAAAATGGCTCCATTCTATCTATACATGTCCACAACCCTCCAGAATAAACGTGATTGAGTGAATATTTCTAAAAAGGCTGTGTGTGTGCATTTGTGTGTGTGTGTGTGTGTGTGTGTGTGTGTGGGGTATTTGTGTGTGTGTGTGTTTATTTATTTATTTTTGTTAAGTGCATGGCCGAGCCTGTCTCTCCCTCTCCTGGCCACTGGCTGGGCCTCCTGGGCAGTGGCTTTTAGCTGATCTCCATTTGGCCCCTGAGCATGTACTCAAGTGCTGCTGCCACTCGCGCACCACTCTCCCAGGAGCTCCCAGCCACTCAGCCCAGCCGCAACGCACCAGGAAGTACACTGCACTTGCTCTCCTTCAAGGAGCCTTGCTCGTGCATGCTCACACACATACACACACGCACACACACACACACACACACACACACACACACACACACACACACACACACACACACACACATACACACATGTGCACACACACACACACACACACACACACACACACACACACACACACACACACACACACATGTGCACACGGGTGCGCACACACACACACACACACACACATGTATATGCACAGGATCACACACAGAAAGATACACATGTAAGTACACATGTAAGTATACAAACACTTATGAAAGCACACACACAAACATACACACATGCAGTAATTCTACGCTAATGCATTGTGAGGCGCTGCAATGTTGCTTGTCTGTGTTTTTTTTAAAATATCAGAAATGCTCTGTCCTTGTCAGACTTGATTTGAGTTAGTGTTGAAGTAACAGATAGGTTTTTGGCATTTGAGTTGTACACTATGTTCTGTAATAGGTAGACTTGCACAATGCAAAGCTGAAATTTCACATTTTTAATTGATGTTTTTCTTTCTTTTTTTTTTTTGCATTTCAGCACTCCTCAGAGCACTAGACTGACAGGATAGCTGACAATCATCGGAAAAGTCCAGTCAATAGCCACAGTAATTAACATCACTGAAAGCTTTGCTTGCAGTGCACCTGCCTTCCATGCACCTGCTTACAACAGGCAAGTTATGGTTCAAAATGGCACACAACCTCAGTCGCTCATTACCACAACACAGTGAATACACACTGTAATGGACCCTCGTCATTTTCCTCATTGATGATCCAACCCTTCCCCTTCCTCCGTCGAGGGTCTGTCTGGCGTGCCGGACTACATGCTGACTGACACTGGTCAAGAGGTTCTCGTTCTCTTCCTGATGAGCGTCCGGCAGAGCAGCGAGGGAGCCATTGTGGATTTGAGGGTTGGGGGGGGGTGTGAGGAGCTGGGGTGCAGTGTAGTGGCTTGTGAAGAGCTCCTATTCATCTGCAGAGGCTTCATTGTTGAGTCAAGCTTGTGTCTGTATGTAGAGCTTGAGAAGTGGGCGGCTGCAGTGCAGCTTGTCAGGAAGAAAATAAGGAAGGAAGATCCAGGATACTTCCGGGGGTTGCCTTGAAAGAAAGCCTGTTGTGCACACAGATCCATGCCGCAAGGTGTTCACTGGACCTTTGTGATGCTGAACCCTTTGACTGGTTGGCGATTCTGGCCATGGGGTCAGCGAGATAGAGTCAGTTGAGCTGATAGCAAGATAAGGTGCCGTGGAGTAAAGAAAAAAAGAAGAGCACTAAATCTGTCAAAACACAAGATGAGTGATGGGGAATGCGAGAATCTGACCCGGGATGGAGGGAGATAGATAGAGAAGAGGCTCATGAGGGTCTCCTGCAGTGGCAGCCCCCTCTGGGAGAATTGTGTGTGTACGTGTACTGTAAATCATAAGCTACATAAGCACAGCATATTTCACAAACAGAATGAGACTCCCCCCCCCCCCCTTTTTTCCTTTTCCTTTCATTTTCCCCTCCTTTCGTCTATGTGTGTTCGCTGACACTTTCCCTCACCTGTCTGTTATCAACCCTCCTCTCTCTAATCTCTATCCCTCTCTCTTCCCTTCTCTCTATCTTTGGGCAGCTGTAGCAGAGAGAAGGAAAGGACTGAAAAAAAAGAACAAAGGGAGAGGATGAGAATTGAGCTCTTGATTACAATGTCAGGAAGGAACAAAGCCGAGCCAGTTGATGGACACTGCCTTGGGAAACCTGCTCATGTGCACTGGACGTGGACTTATTCATGACACCCTTACTTACTCATGACACCAAGCTCTTAGACCAACAGCAAGTTGTTTTTGGTCTAAAATGAACAGGATAACTACCTAAAAGGCATGTTAACACCTTGTAAACATCACCACCAACTGATGCTGATGAAATCGTGCTAGTATGCTAACTGGTGTCTGTTCATATTTCGATTTTGGATTGGTTTAGAGAGCTAGTGAGAGCTTTTCTTGCATTCTGCATACATAGTGCATAGCTACATAGTGGATAGCTTAGGTGGCTAGTGGGAACAACACATGTGTCTATTAGTCTTTCACATGACCAAGTGACAAATTGCTCAGAGAAGTGCAGTTAAAATTTTATATCAACTAAAAATTATTTCAGAATGGTAGTAGCTGACAGATACATTGTTCAATTGGTGCTGTTGCCACATTGTTTTAGTCAAAACACCACCTGATAAAGGTAATTACCTGGAAGTGTCTGTCATCTAGGTCATTATAAGTTGAGGAAGTTCCACACAAAGAAACAGGCAGAGGGGCTTTACCAAGATGTCTGCTGTGAAATGTCAGCAGACACATTTTTCTTAGTGGAAACCAAAGTATTGTAATGTTAATATTACTTTCAATGTCTTCATTAATATACAATTTGACATTCGCAGTAAACACATTTTCATTAACATCCAGGCTGCCCCATTATAGCACATTAACTTACTTGTAAAATAATGGTTCCTATGTATTGTCTGCAGCATCCACAAAACCAGAATTTGTGCAAACATAATGGCATATGCATCTTCTTCTTCCCATTACTGTATTTATTTGTTTACACATGTTGCTTAAAATGTAGGTGTTGATTTGAGGGTGTATGCCTCTGTCCATACATAAAGAACAGTTCAATGTTGCCTTGCAGGCTTCCCGCCCCTGTGCTTTGTATTCTAGTGTCTGCCAAATGCAGTCAGTGGTACTCTAAGCTAATGTTTAACAAAGGATGAGATGGGATAAACAGGCTCAGATCCACTTGGATGATCTTAACCAATCTCCTTACTTGATTGTATTGGTCCAGGTACTTTTTGTCCACAACACTGTTTGCTCAATTGCACACTGACAATTGACCAGAGGGAGGCTATCGCCAAAACAAAAGCCAGAGTTCAGGTTATTCAGACTCGCGGTGCCAGGTATCCCTGAGTCTGAGTGGGCTGGGGGTGTTACAGGCTCTTCAGTAATGACACACTTACTTCTCAGTGAACAGTGGTGCAGTAGACCAGGTGTGTTTGCGTTAACAGTGGCCCCGAAGAACCAGGCTGTCACTTTAATGCTCCAGAAACAGGACTTGTTGTTGCACTGGATTAACAAATAAGGCAGACTTTGGTAAAGCAATACCTATATTAAATGCAAATGATAAGGTTCATCCTGTTTAAAAGACTGCTCAGCAAAGACACAGCACACTTAAACACACCAAGTCCTTGGCATGAGTTGTTCTGACCTCTGCACTGAGTACATGGTAGAAAGTAATCACATTTATTTTGTAGTTGGAATATCAGTATTGCACCAATTATGTATTAGCAACACAACATGTTTGCCTCATTAACTAACATTATACTGATGAAAGAATTTATTGCGACTGTAAAGTTTTGGTATACAAGATGTGGAGTACAAGATCTTTGTAAATACAAGTACTGTAAGTAAACAGATATGTTTCAATGGTCTGGCTTATTGTGTCTAACTCTTCTAAAAGAGCTCTCAAGACATCTTGAGAGACAATCTTGACATCTTGAGAGAGAGTGTGAGAGGAAGTAAGAGAGTGAATAAGTGTGTGTGTGAGAGAGAGTGAGAGAGAGAGAGAGAGAGAGAGAAGAGTATCCGCAGTCACTATGGTAGTCAATCACATTTAGTGCAAGATTAAGACAACACCTGACTGACAGCGAAAAAATACAGGAGGGTCGCGAGAAGAAGCATTCCTGGGTTTTTATGGCGCTCTGTTTTTATTTGAAGTTTGGGAGGTGTAATAAAATCTTATCTCTTGCTTTCACTGTGGACAACCTGGCTCTAAACTGCTGTCTCTGGGGCTCTCTAAGTGTCTGTTTGCCTCCCTGGCCCACAAAAAAAGCCTGTATTTGCTTAGCATGAGAACAAATCAATAAAATCCCGGTGAGTGAGAAGAGGGCTGCCCCCTTCCTCAGCTTTCAAGGATGCTCAACATGGAATGCAAAAGTAGCATCACAGTCGGACATTTTTAGGGGACATTTGTAGTGTACTGAATCTCCGAAAGGAGTCGTTCAAGGAGAAATGGAACTTTTCTAGTGCCTATGAGTGTTCAGTGGAAATGAGATGCTCGACCTTATTTTTGGGATAGAGTATCTGTGTATGTGTGTTTGTGTGTGTGTATGTGTGTTTGTGTGGGTGTATGTGTGCTTGCATATGGGTATGTCTGTATGTGCTTGCTGCACATCTCTCCCCAAGGAGTACATGGCCAAAACTTCCCCAGGAAAATGCTGTATTCCGTATTATATTCACATGCAGAGGTATTTTAGAGGTATCACATGTTCAAAGCTTGGTTGTAAGATTTTCTCAATTAAGTTAAATACGTTTATGTTGTGTGTTTGACATTGGAACGAAACTCTTCACATATAGCACATCTTCACTATACATGAATATAAATGCACATTATTTAATTGTTTAGCACAGCAAAGCAAATACAGTATGTACCATTCACTCTCTGCTTAACACAGTTCTTTTGATCACTTCTGTTGATGTTCAAACAAAACAGAGCTAGCTCGCTACTCCCTCCCCCTCCCTTCCGTGCAATTAAAACTCATCTAAACGCGTATCTCGTCGGTTATTGGTTGAAACATTTTATTTTGCCTTTGAGTGGGTTGCCAACCCTTGTTGGTAGCAATTGTTTTTTGTGTACAGACCTCGGAGCCTAGGCTGCCTACGTTTTTTTGACGGCCTGCTTATGGGGCAGACAGCTGGCGGATCGTTAAGATTTTAACGATCATTTATGTTTGGGCCTTTTTTGGGCCTGAAATCGCTGATACAACCTTTAAGGAGGAAGTTAAGTAGTAAATAAGTATTTATATACATTTTTCATGCACAAAGTGCAACACTAAACAACAAAACAAAACAAAGAAATGACATCATGACATCAAAATTGCCAGAAATAAAAAATGAAGTAGTCCCACTCTGTAACTATTCTTCAAATGATGAACGACCCTTTGTCTTTGATGCCTGTCATCAATCTTTCAGTGTGTGATTAGTTTCCTGTGTTTTGTCTTATTGAAAATTTTGATGAAGGCGGAAATGAGTTCTGCAGTATTGAGAGAAGCCTGAATGTCTTCGCCTCAACCACATTGTGCAACACAATGTGAGTTTGCTTCTAATCAGCTGACTGTAGCAACAAGTAATTAGCGTTTGTGGGGCCCTAACGATGTGTTGACAAACACATAGGATAAGGGATTTGGAGCGAATAAAAGGCGGGAGTTGCCATTTTCCCCCTCGCCCTTATCGCAAACTATTGGACAAAAGGTAATTAGAAACTGTTGTGTTAGTGAAAAGTAAACATAGTTTGTTAAACAGGAAATGAGGCCAAACATAGCACTCAGTCATAGTAAATATTCTCAGTCCTGGAGACAAAATAATAGTGATTATTAGATATCACATGAGATTCCATACAGTGACAAATAATGTGTTCAAATGATCCACTTATCTGGAGAGGAGAATATAAATATGTTAAATTTGAAGGGGATTTGAGAACGGCAAATAAGCTATAATTGGTGATTTTACAAACTAGCCTATGTTTTAGTTATTGATATTATGGTTTAGAAGAGATAAAATCTCTTTCTTCAAAAGAACATGGTTTCATTGAGGTATGGTGCAGTAAAGTAAACTGCAAAGTCATGTAGCAGCAGCCACAGGCTCTTGAGTAGGTTGACCACAATCACCAGCATGAAAGCATCCGTCATGGCCACTAGCTTCTCACATGCCATTAAATCCATGTAATGCTATTCAATTCTTGTGTTTTCCTTATCGTGCTTTCCTTCACAGCTGGTTCTGTTTGTACTTCCTTGTTCTCCCTGTTGAAAGAGAGTCTCCTCAGCACACTGGCCCCTGTGGAAAGGCTCACAGAACAAGGCTGATATCCTCCAGGAAATATAAGGAAATCCGTAGAATACAACCCCCTCGTTTCTTCTTCAAGTTTTTGTATTGACTACTGGCTAAATGTTAGCATTACCTCTGAAAGCTTCTGAATTACTGCCCTCGCCATAGCACACACATTAGGGGCGGCGTATGTGCCTGTAGCTGTCACTCTCAAATCAAGGAGTATTGAAATATACAAGCAGGAATGCTTGAAAGCCCCTTTTCAGGGAGCACGTGAAATAAGTCTGACATTTGCCTATAAACCCCGGTGCCCTCGGCAAATGCAGGCAGCCAACAGCAGCACGGATAAGGGGAATACTGAGTACTAATCAGGACCAGCTGCACTTAGCCTCTTACAGTGGTGGTGCTGGTGGTCGTTGTGGCGATGGAGGGGATGGGAGTGGTGGAGCGGGGAGGGGTGGAGGAGTAAAAGGACAATCCACTTTTACAGTGCGTTTCTGTTATGATTTATACTGTGGGGGCTTATCAACTCTAAGCTATCACTGGCCGCCTCTCTGTGCTGGATCATGTCACACCAGACTGAAGCAAACGCTACAATGTAGTGCTCAGCAGGAAATTTGTTGAGGAATTTGTTGATCAGTGCAGAGGTTTTTGTGCGTACAAATATTATATCAATAGAGATAGAATGGCTATATATCTATGTCGTTAGTGTATTGCTGGAGGAAAGCAAATAAGAATCTTATTTATTGCAAGTAAGTAGTGTTACAGCCTCTGTGTTTGATTTTGTTTTGCAGATTTGTTCCTACCACTGTTTAAGTACATGCACAAGTGTATTCACTCACATTGTATACATTGATTGTTAAGACCATATAGGTAATTTAATTTAAAGTGGTAATTATTTTTATCCCAAATTATTTAATTGGATTTGATCCAGTTAGGTTTGCCTGTGAAGTAATGTCTCCCTAAGACAATAAGAAGGGGTCTGTTTCGGTACATGTTTAACTTTGAAGTCATGGACTTCACAGAGGAAGATTTACTACCGAAGAGCTACTTCAGTGGATCTTCACTCTCTGGTCACGCAGTTTACTTGTATCCCGAAATGTGTGTGTGTGTGTGTGTGTGTATATGAGTGTGTTTGTGTTTGTGTGTGTGTGTGTGTGTGTGTGTGTGTGTGTGTGTGTGTATGTGTGTGTGTGTTTCTCTGTTTATACTTATACAGTATATATGTGTTCCAAAAGAGTGTACTGTATGTATGTGTTCAAATGCACTCTGCATTTGTTTCCCAGTCGCATCTTCCCACATACTAAAAGTCACCATCAAAGCTCCAGGAAGTCCCCAATCCCAGTGAAGGCCCCGTTAAGTCTGGACTGGACCCCCCGTCCCCATGTTTTATAGGGCCGGGTCGCTCCCCATGAACCTCCATTACCAGTGATAGCGCTGCCGTCCTGTTGGCTAATACCTCCCTAAGCAGAGCTGGGAGAGTGTCTTACTCGACCACCGCCATCAAAGCTGGGCATCTGACTCAAATTAAGTGGATCATGATCATGGGTGGGAAGTGTGTGTGTGTGTGTGGGGGGTGTATCAGGGGTCAGTAGTCAGAATGTGCACTCTGTGTGGTCGCCATCGCTGGGTCATAGCTAGGTTACCTGTCCGGAGTCTGCTCAGTCTGTGCTCTCGCGGGTGCTGAGAGTGGGTATGAGATTGACCGCACGCTAAAGCTAATGAGATAAAGACAGATAAAGAACAGGGCTTCTAAAAGAATGTGACCCTCTGGATAAATGTTTGAGCCATTTCAACAAAATCTATTCATTATCTTTGTTTTCATGTTTTCCTCTACTAAAGCTGTGCTTCTGTTTATTTGTTTGTTTATTTTAGTCAGACAATGTAGCTAGACTGTCCAGGGTTGAACTTTCTCCCCTCTCCCCACACACACACACACACACACACACACACACACACACACACACACACACACACACACACACACACACACACACACACACACACACACACACACACACACACACACACACACACACACACACACTTCTTTCCCCCAGCACTGTCAGCTTGCTCTTGGTGTTGATTTATATGATGAATAATTCAGCACGTTGCTCAGTCCTTCTTCTGTCGGCCAGATGCCTCGGTGTGGCCTGCCAGAGCGTGGCAGCTGCGGACCACACTGGACACGTTGGACATGCAGAAACACGGCATCAATATTTAAAATAAATACCCACCAATAGCCGCCGGCTCTCCACGCCACACACGCACGCCCCCCTCTCCACCCAGGCAGTGCCTGCTACTGTGCTACCGGCAACTTCTACCGGCCCCCTATATTTCCTCTGGTGGAGGGAAAGAATACATCTCAACCCCTCTCTCTCTCTCTCTCTCTCTCTCTCTCTCTCTCACTCTTTCTCCCTGTCTCTCACACGCTCTCAGATTGTTATCTCTTAATAAGTATGGCAGGCTGAAATCTTTTCAGAGCAAATTGTTGAAGACATCTGGCAAAGCTTTCTCTCTGCCATGCATGTGCAGCTGAATGTTCCCTCTACATGGGGTTGGCATGGCAACATCTAACTGCCATTCAGTCACAGTGCAGTTTGAGAGGTTTAGGGCCTAGTTGAAAATCCATTTGGGCCACTACCTGAGTCCTTTTAAAAAAAGCATTCTCATGTTGAGAGTGTGGTAAATCTTATGTTACATATAAAAAACCCTTGATATAAATCAATGGAGTCTTGTTCTCATGAATTCAATAATTACATTTTCACCCCATGGGGCTTTGATGCAAGTTTAAAACTGAAGAGGTTTTTCAGGTGTCTTAATTCCAGCCAAGTAAGCAACGTCCATTAAGAGCTTTATCATAGTCAGCAAGTGGATGTGTGGACTTTGTTTATTGTGTGGGATCTTATCAAGTCATCATGGTATATACCTCTGAGGAACTGTGTATGTTGTTGACCATATGAAATGTACTGTATCTTGCTAAGTACAGGCATCTGAGATCAACCCTGACACGCAAGATATAGGCCACATTTCATACAGCCTGTATGAAGTGATTTAGGCAGTGTCAGAACCACACTTTTCATCAGTGACAACATGGAGAGGCATGCATGGGTCCAAAACCAGAGCAACTACACACACACACAAACACACACACACACACAGGAACACACACACACACACACACACACACACACACACACACACACACACACACTTTGCCGTGCCGTCAGCTGCCTACTGCGTTCCTAAGTGACCCCTACTACTTGAGATGAGAGATTGGCCCTCCATTGGTGGAATTATCTCAAGAGTGCTACGTATGAGGACACCACCTCATCCCCAGACCCCTCAAATTATCCCTGGAGCGTCTTACATAATTAGCACGCCGGACCCTCCCATGCGTTCCTTTAATCCAACTCTCCATGCCTCCACTGAATTGAATGTTGACGCTAAGGGTATAACTGTCCACTTCACTGGACCTATCTCTCTAAGATCTTTGCCCCGTCGTTGAGACTGGTAGTGCTTGAGTGGTGTGTCTTCATTACTCCACGACCATGTGCGGTGGGCGATTCAGGGTGTGACTGATTCCAATAGCTTCCGGTACTCGCCAGCTTCTCAACTATCACTTAACCGATTTCATCTTCCCCCACATGGAATGTAATGGATTGGCTTCCGCTAGAGCCACCCGGGACTTGACTGGCTTTGACATTCTTTGGTCCGGCTCTTTCCACTCAGGCGGGTGTGACCTTCTTATCCGACGACTAATCACGTGGATGCTACCCATTTGTAGCCCTAATGATGCTTTAATGTGCAGATCAATAGCTGAGCAGCACTACCTTTTCAGCGAGAGATTTAATGCCGCCTGAAATCAGAGGCTAAAGACAATCTAATTCATCTTTCTGGCACAGTAGGATAGGAACTGCTCCTAATGACGGCCTCCAATCAGGTGTCATTATATAAATGACTCCAAGTGTTGGGGACTACTAGGTAAATGCATGACAAAAGCGGCCTTTCATACATTTTCCTCTCTGTGTCACTGAGGCCATCGTGGGCCATTATTATATAATAAAACTGTATCTGTGTGTGACTTTGTGTCGCAAAATGTACAGTATATAATTTTTGGAACGTATATCAACAGAGGTGAGAGTTTTTTTTTTTATTCTGGGTTCATAGATGGTAAACTAGTAGAGAGAACTTCTGATATTACATTACGTTATACTAAAATAATTGATGAATTGATTTTTCCTTCTAAATTATTATTAATGTAATGACTTATTCATGACCTTGTTCCATTATACCCACTTTACTATACAACTAATGAGTAATAAGGACGAGCCCAAAAGCACTATCAGCACCGGTCCAGAACCGCAACTCAAATCAAAGCCGAGTTATTATCATGTTATTGTCCACAGCCTTGGGGGTTCTGCATTGTGTGGGCCCACGAGTGTTTTCTACAATGAAGGCCAGTGTGGTCTATTAGCCCTGTCAAATTCAGCATGATTAATTGTGCAGCAGTCCGTCCTGGCTAGAGTTATTCCCCTCTAATGAGTTTCAAACGTGCGGAAGTGGCTCACCGGATCACCGGACTTGCAATTTTGGAAGAAGCTAATTAGCTAGTGTTTTTTTTTTTTGTTACTTGAGTGCATTCATAGTGAAGATGGGTTCTTTCCTTTCTAGCAATGATGCTGATGGCAATACACATGCAGAAAAGTTGTACCACCCTGATTGCAACCTAAAATCAGGCATGGATTTCCTGGGCTGGTGAAAAAAGGACTGCTTTTTTTGTGATTTTGGATATTATTAGGTGGTATGTAGACATAAAAAATAACCATGTTCAAAATATTGACAAAAGAATACAGACTTTGTGAAAACAATCCTTTTAATTCCATGTTAAACACATCAATCACATCAGTCATCAATATATTAAGAGAAGAAACATGTTTTTTCAGTGATTTCCTTTGTGTTGTCGGTGAACAATACCACTCACACATGACTAAAATTCATGATGAACTTAGAAGTACTTGTCTGTGCACATGACTACATCCATGTGAATCCATGAGGTGTCACTATGTGGGCATCCTCCCTTGTGTCTTTTCATCCCAGTTGCTATGACAACCCCTGGGTCTGGGCTGTTTGTTGTTAAGGAGGAGTTGTGTTTAATTGGTAGGCTAATGCACTGTTTCATACTTACTATTTGGCAGTCTTTGTTTCCAGGTCATATTCTAGGGCCCAGCATTTACATAAAAGCATCACATTTGCTGAAACCTGTCATTATTACTAATTTTCCGTCTTATCCTTTGTTGATAACTGTGGAGTAAACACTGATTTATGAATGGTAAATATTTCTTTGACCACAGGCATTATGTCATTGGGAGTTAGCTATAAAATGTTAAGAGGGAAGAAATATGCTTGATGCAGTGCACTGACAAAAGTGTCTTTCATTGTTTTCATCACTGTTATTTTCTTTCCTTTTGTCATAACAACTATACTGCGCTTTCAGTTAGCAAACGCTAACTAGAAGGCAAGATTTGTTTGACAGGACATCTCTTGAGCCATAACAGAAACTCTCCCTAAAAAGGACACAAATAGCAAGAAGTGTTTCTGGGCTGATAGGTCTCCATTTCCCAAAGACTGAAACAATATCACAACACCCTTGGATTAACTGGAAACATAAAAATCAGTAACATGTAGTTGCTCCCTACCAAAACAGCCAATCAAACACACTAACACAATGCTGAGAGTGCATGAGTGACATGATACAAGAGTACAACTACTTACTACCACTACTACTACTATTATTATTATTATGAATAATAATAATAATAATAATAATAATAATAATAATTAAGTTGCAGTTAAGAGCCCCCTCCTAAAATGTGCTTGATAGTTTTTGATCACTGAAGTGGCCTGAGATTCAAAAGTGAGGTTCTTTGAAAATAAATGAACTCGTTTCAGCCATGCATGTTTCAGGTTTCATGCATATGCAGCTCAAGCACGCAGATTCAAGCATTTAAACCTTTCACCCTTTCAGCATAATTAATACTATATGAACACTACACAATAGTGCTTCAGAACATAAACTCATTAACTCACTGTTCAACCGCAACAGACCGTGGGTTTTAGACTATTCTTAACAACAATAACAACAACAAAAAAACCTCACAACTTGTAAGCTTTTAGCAAAAGCCTGCAAACAGAGAGATTTTTACACGAGGCCTTCAGCTCATTACCTGCTGTAAGTGGTCTGAGAGTCTGTAACAACAGCGGTTCTGTGGTATCTGTTTTCAGTGCGGCGGCTCTGCTGGTGTGTTTAGCCCCGTCCACCCCACACACTCGACACGGGGGTGGGCCGCTGAGGTCAGCTGCGTTCCCTCGCAGGGCCATATAGATACGCTGAGATAAGGTATCAAGGCATTGTGTGCAGGGAAGCTTTTCTTACCTTTCGTGGCTAAGTTCCTCCACTAGCGCATGTAAAGGTCATGTGTAGATCTCCAACACTTAAGTGGTGGGCCGGGCTGGAACTTTCATGTTCCCAGATGAAGATAAAGTGCAAAATACTCGTTGGTTCTTTGACAAAAATGTAAACATCTTTGTTACATTGTAACTACACATTTATGTGCATAAAGTATAGTATACTAATTTGCAATGAGTAAGGCTACTTTGATAGTCTCTTCTTTAATATCCCAACTTCTAGATAAGGACAGCAATATTACTGAAGTTTATTGTGGTTTTACTCTTCATTAATTCTAGTATGTTATGTACATTGTGCATAATAATAATATAGTAATTGCATACTATGGGGCATTTTATTATCGGACACTCTCTCTCTCTTTATATATATATATATATATATCTTTCTCTCTCTCTCTTATGTCCTGTAAAGTTGCAAACTTGCAGTGACACTTGACCACACCACCCCAACCCTCGGCCGAAACTCAGAAGGCCAGTGAGGTGATGCTCCAGTGAAATGGACAGGTGCTGACACTGGCCCGGATCTGTCCCAGATGTGGGTGATGCCTTCTGGCCGAGCCCCTGGGGAGGGAGGGGGCCATGTGTCTAGGAATCTGGACTGTCTTCTTTGCTCCTGTCCGGGGCTCCCCCTCCAGCACCACACTGTAGCTCCGCAACAGATGTTCACCCCCCACTCTGCCAGTCCACATCACAATCTGGAGCCTTCTCCCAGGTAAACAAAGACAAACACACACACACACACACACAAACATACAGAGACACACACACACATACAGAAACACACACATACAGACACACACACACACACACACTAACCTACAGACACACACACACATACAGAACATACAGAAGCACACACATACACACATACAGACACACACACACACACACACACACACACACACACTCTGAGACTTGTGTCCTGCACTAATGCACACACATACATACATACACACACACACTGTCTGAGACTTGTGTCGCATACACACACATAATCTGTCACACACAGATATAAGCATGCACTAATGCACACACACACACACACACACACACACACACACACACACACACACACACACACACACACACACACACACACACACTCACACACACACACACACACACACACACAAACAGACGGGGACTGAGACAAGAGCAGTGAATCTGTCACTTCCCATGTCTTGGATGTGACACTGTCCTGTTGGATATGCCCCAGTGTGGACAAAGAGAAGGTGAGGCTCCATCAGCTGTCAGCCTGGATCTTAGCACTGGCCTTGTCTGTTTGTCTTCAGGGACCCACCTTCAAAAGGGCTTCTTGTCACTACCACCAACACATCAGTCAATGTTGCTGCATCTAGCAAGTTTTTCCCTTTCAAATGTACATTTTATATGGCTGTGATTTGTGGTACTTAAGTCAAAAGTAATGGAAATTGCCATTCACTTCATTTCTTGAAGATGCTGTGACAAACATGTAATTAAAAGCCATCACCATATATAACATTTACATTTACAATCATTATGCACATTTAGCCAGCATAACTTGCAGTGCTCTGTACACATACTGTATATCATCATCAGTTTGTGTGTTCACTGGATATCAAGCCCATAATCCTGCTGTTGATAACTCCATAGTCTACCTGCTGAGCCAGATGATATGAGCACAATGTGCTCTCCTGCCAGGGAACCCGACCCCAGACCCAAATCAGTTCGTTGCTGTTTGTCTGCATGAAGCTCACTGTCACAGGAAGTGTCAGGGAAAAGCCTTGAGTTGCCTTGAAGCGCATGATACCAGGTTGGATTATTAATTATACAAGGCTGAGGCACATGAGTGGGTAATTACAGATGGCAGATTGTGACAGGCGTCTCCCCACTAAATGTGGGGTGCGATGACTTCATCGGGGACAAACCACAATTATGACTCCTTCATTTGCATGTGGCTGTGATAATCAGGGAAAATATAATAGTTTCATTAATTGTATCTAAAGCTTCAGTGCCTTTCCATCCTACCTAATTTAAGGCCACTTCTCTATTAGGAGTGTTCTTCTTTCAAAGAGCAACTCACAGCTAGACAGCCTACCAGGTACATCTATCACTGGTAGTATTTTACCCCAAAATACCACAGAGCCTACTTCATGAGTTTAACTAGACATGTACATAACTTTTACATTTTCATCATTGTCGATTTTCCTTGCACAAAATGTGGAGATATTTTCTTTACCTAAAAAGGGTATGCTTTGTCATAACAATAGATTTGGTCTTCATAGTTTGGTGGGATAAATGTTATGTTATATACTTATTATTACACGGCTCTTCATAATGCTGCAGAATGCTCCATTCACTTGAATGGGCCTTCCCAACGTTCAGTGGTCTGCTAATTCTCAATAACAGACCGTTGCTAAGTATAACAGACCGCTGTCAAGGAAAATGGGCTTTGTGATTCTATTTCACGTCTTTCTTATCACCACGCCAGGATTGGAACTTCATTCAAAAGTGAAAGCAAACGGTTGATCAGCTGTGTTCTAAGGAATGTTTGATTCAAGTTCAGCGTGTGCTGTTGTCGAACTATTTGTTTCTCACCAAAAAAGCCCGCGATGAAAACGGTAACAAATAGACTATAGCCTAGGCTATGTAGGCTAAAGAGTCACATTGTGAGGAGTTTAAATAGACTAGCCTAGGCTATGTAGGCTAAAGAGCCACATTGTGGGGAGTTTATTGTTTCGTTTTGGCAAGTAGTCGTGTAATAAGCGGGATAATGTATAGAACGGGTCATTATTGGGAAAATAAGTCCCTTCAGGGCGGAACAAGACCCCTCCTGCACGTGGGGTCCTGTTAACCCTGGGTCCTGTTGACCAGCCTATACATTATTTACTTATTTTCCAATAATGCTCCATTGACCAGCGTTCTAATTATATTCATTATCCTGAAACATTATCCAGCTCTTCGCAATGCTAATAGAATGCTCCATTGACTTGAATGGGATTTCCCAAAGTTCTACCGGTCAATTATATTCATGTAATTACCGCTGAAAACATAATGACCACTGTCAATGGCAACCCTTCCCGATAATGACTGGTGTTCACATTATCCCTTATCACAATGTACAGCTACAGGTCTTTACCTCTTTGGGTGCATGACTTCTTTTTTTGGACCTGCATGAGAAACTCAAACAGTTTTTATCTGGGCACAGCTGAGTGTTGAACATTTGGCAGCTCCCTCTTCCAAAGCCATTATCTGATGCATTTACAGAACAACAACCAATGGTTACACTGATCATATGTTCCGTGAGTGGCTTCTTCTCTTGACTCCACTTGTCTGTATATATATATATATATATTATTGCAATTAGGTTCAAATGAAGATGAATCAATAGAGTATGGTACAATAAGCAGACAGCAACGCAAGACATAAAATCGATAAAAAAAGAAACACAAAAAGCCCTGAGAGCTTCCATCTTTGAGGCCATTTGCATTCCAAACTCCACTCCACCAAGGTGATCTCTCCAAGAACACAGACACATTTTCTTTTCCTCTATGTGTCTGTCTGTCCCAAAAATAAGACTGGTGTGAGTGCTGAGCTCATAGGCATCTGCTGGGAAACTGAGATAACTATCCACGTGGACCAGACAAGGGGGAAAGACAGATAGACACGCAGGCCAAGAGCTGATTGAGCATTGAGGTGCTGTTTAACTTCTCTGTGGATGGCCGTTCCAGAAAGAACTCGCTGATGACCGCTGGAGAGACGTTCTTTTGGGGAGGAGGCAAAGCCTATTCAACCACTGGACCATGCTGATTTCTGGGAACACGTTTTTTTTTAATAATATATATATATATATATATATATATATATATATATATATATATATATATATATATATATATATATATATATATATATATATATCCCCTGGATGTCCCATGAACGGAGGCCAGTGCTGATTGCTGGGCAGTCTCTTGATTGAATGGACGAGGCTGGGCCCCTTGTCTGTGCCAGAACCTCTTGCTGGTGAAGAATAGGAGATAAATGAACAGGGAACGTCTAAAGCTCACAGGAAATGACCATATTAAGCTCTGTCTGACACCTGGACAAAGGCTACATTGCGGATTGAGTGGCATGTTGGGCCCAGTCTTTCTACAGTGATTGGACAGTGATGTCCTTTGGTCTTCATGTAGCCTTCATATGTATCGAGTATCAGTGTTGAAGGGCTGGGTTATGATTCTGAAAGATAGCAATAAGAATGGTTGATTTGCTTGATACAGTGCATTGAAGGTGTTACGTAGTCAGAATACAAGAGATGTTAGAATCAGTTGAGAACTGACTAAAGAAAGGGTTTTGAATATCCAACTACAAATCATAAAAATAACTGAAATGCTCTTTCTGGGAACACATTTTTAACGAAACCTCTATAAATCATTATAAACATATTAACAAAGGCTTATAAAGTATTAATAAAGCTTTTTAATGTTTGACATACTATGCATCTTATAGCATGTATTGCGTCTATATGACTATTTACACAGTCATAAGTACATTCATACAGTTTAATGACGTGACACTCTTGGATTTCCAACTACTTGTACAGTAGTACCCCAACATAAATATTTAGAAAAAGTGTATTTCCCAAGTTGGAACCTGAAATTTCTGTTTTTATTAATCTTGCCTTTGCCAATGCTAAAATCAAGCCTCAAATCTGTGTGTAAGAATGCTTTATAAATGAGGTCTGTTGCCTCAGAGGAGCAGTACACACCAAATTGCTGTTATTGAAATGACCTGAGATGAACAATTCCTGTCTCAACCTCTATAGAAAATGGGAGTTAATTAATTTGCCTGGAGAGGCCGGGTTGCACCCACACAGCAGGGAGGAGTCCGTTTCATCTTGCACGTCCGTCTGGCCCCCGCCACTCTATTAAACCCGCTCACACTGAGCGAGCCAATAGGAGGGGAATATAATTATCGCCAAGGTGTTGGCCATCGACGGGGCCCTGAAGAATGTCATTTGGGTCAGCCCCTGCCGGTCTTTAATCAGAACCGTAATTTTTTTTAATCAAAGAACACACGTTTGAGTCACGGCACGACACGGTGCGTCCCCGCCCGTCGCTGAGTGGCGTCGCGGTTGCCGCCGCTGCTGGCGGTAATCTTTAGCATTTGTATTTTATAGTCCTCTCTTTCCTTAATCTGCCATGTTGTCAATCTCCTCCCGTCGCTTGATTACTGCGGTATGTGACAGTTTCGCCGGGCTGGAATTAAATGGGGGACGTGATTTGCGTGTGACATTGAGGCTCTGTCGTTTTAATATGCAGGGATGCAGATGCATGAGTGTGTAGTGTACCTGACAGTGATGCCGGGGCCAAAGCACTGCCTCAAGTGCTTGTTGTTTTAGTCGGGGCCCTGGGATATGGCTCATGTAATGTAACAGAATGGCAGTGTGTGTCCAAGAGAGAGATGCCTGCAGGATTCGTATTTTCCAAACACCTTGCAATAGCACTGCTGTTATGTTGTCACTGTCATTACGAGGTCATCTCTGCTTCCTGACCTCCATGCAGATGTAGCATCAGGATTCTGACTCAGTAGCAGATAGAGACAAAGGGCAGTCTCTGATTCCCCTCATGTGGTCATTTACCTTACCTATGGAATCGGTCATTTCAAACAATCTCTGTATTTCTGTGTATCTATCTGTCTGTCTGTCTCTTTATATGTCTGTCTATCTCTCTTCCTTTCCCTTATATATCCCTCAATATCTCTTTAGGATTAGTCAAAAGGATATTTTTTTTTATCAATAAAATCAGCAAGATATCAATCAAATCAGAATAATGTTGAATGAAATTTGAACTTCAGTGAAGTATGCTCTTGATTCACTTTGTCTCTGAAAGAAAAGGAAACATCAAAGAAATATTTCAAAGAAATCTCCTCTCCTTTGTGTGTTTTTGACAGGGCCAGGTCTTTTAATAACATCCAGGCACCATTGTTAATAATTCTTTTTTTTCCCCTCGGTATGCCATCTTCATTTCATACATGCCCACAATCTATTTATTTTTTTCCCAGTTGCTGGGTTCTTCTTACAGCTTTTCGCCCGTGGTTATTTCCATTAACGGTACAATCGTGCATGCTTGCCTGGCCTGTCGGTTTTAGGCGACTCTCAAATATCTTGACTGCCCTAATGCTGTTGTCCTTGAATTCAGTTTCTGACGACGTGTTATTTCACATCAGTGGTTCAAAATTACATAATGCTACATTATGATCCTGCATTCCCTGTTAGACTAAATTGATTTGTCTATGGAGTTTAGTCGAATGTATCCACTTTTCATTTGTTCCCTTCAAGGCCATAATCATACCCTGTTGCTCCAATGTGATTGATTCTTTTCACATTGTGATCTATCCACAGTTACACATAAATTGCCATAATTAGTGAAGAAAAACCATACCGGCTCGGGAGAAATCAGTACCTCATAGATCTAATTTACACTAAACTACCCCATCTAGCTTTTTAATCAATAAACTTGTTTTAAGGAAAGCACCTTATCTTTTGACTTTAACATTAACCTTCCATTAACTATCATAAGAGCAGTTAAATGCAGCTCAGTCAATAATGCTAATACTAAAAATCTGTTGTATAAGCTGTGAGGAAATGTGTATTCATGTTATGGTAAGGTAGAGATCTTTATTATGGGCTATTAGATGATAGAAAAGTCAATATGGAGAGGGGATGTTTCACACTGTGTTGAGTTATGTTGTCCGAGTGGAGTTCTCGCCACTAATTTCAGAGAGAGGTCACACGTTTTTCCCCGTGGTCAATGCATTTCGGGACGTTGATATTGAAGTGATGGGCATAGCCTCTGTTGAGCTTTAACCTCACCCTGTAATTTTGCTCTGTGCAAGATAACTAATGGTGTACATAATTGAACATTACTTTACTTATGGTTTCCAGTGCTGGCGAGGGAATCTCTTGAGGTCAAAACTTAATGTCAGTTATGGACATAGGATGTGATTTTTTTAATGCTTTCACCATCTAAAGTAGAGGAGAGATAGAGGCCATTCAGATTCATTTTCAGCCATGGAAATATGGTAGGCATGTCAGCATATATCTGGCCTTCATATGCATGGAGTTATATGTGAGAGCCCTGTGTGGCCTACTATAAATCGCCTCTTGTTGTGTATTTTATAGGCAATATCTTTATAGCACGTACAAATAACAGAAACACAAGGGCAGCTACAAAGGAATAGAAGGCAGCTGTGGTTGAGGTTTAAGAGCAGTCTCTTGCTCATGAATGTGTCTATGGGTGAGGAAGGTGTTAAAAGAGAACACACTGTAATCACCATACTGCATAACCAGCCTGTCATCTCCCAACCCAAATAAAGACTGGCCTGAATCATGCTGTTGCACTGCTATGATTTATTTATTTACTTATTTTATTTTATTTTGCTGCGATCCAAAGGCTTGAGAGATCCCATGTCATGCTTTGTCCAATACTTAATGCATTAAGGTACACCTACTGTAGCTAAATCATTTTAAAACACATGAGACAAAATGCTATATTTTGGGGAAATACCAGGAAATGCACATACATCAAGGTACTAATCCAGAGTCATTTAACATTTAGCTACACTTTGTGAGATACAGTTAGCTACAGGTGTGAGGCTGCTGTTAATACTATATTTTATCTTTATATGTAGCTCTGGTATTATGTGCATCTACAGTACACCACTTTTTGATACTTCTGGCTGAATAAGTACAAGGTAATTATATACAGTGAGAGGTTTCTATTACGCAGGCTACACTTCAGTATCTCCAGAGGCACAATGACATAAGCATTTCTGTCACTGTGCAGAGCCAGCCACCAGAATAAGAGTGCTGGGAAGCTAACAGGCAGTTCATCTGCTGTTTAAGAAATTAAGCTGAATGAGTGTTGCACCTAGTGGGTGATTCATCTAGCTAGCAGGTTCATTAGCGGAAGTGCAACCCATGCTTGTGGCCTGACTGACTGATGTTCTTTCATAGTAGACTGGCATGGCTGACATATTTACGTATTATGCATTACTGCCCCTTTGATTTGATTGTTAGAAACTTAAAATTGGTATGTCCATTTCACAGCTTGGGTTATGCAAATATCATTTTGAAAAGCTTTCTGTCAGGTGTTGTTTCTCTTCAAAATGTGTCAACTTTATGTTAAGAGCTCTGTATATTTCATTTTGAATGAATAGGTTGGTAAAAAGAAGCAATCAAATACATAATGGGCATAACATTTCAAAAGCACGGTGGCTCAGTTTAGTTGCTTTATAGCAGTATAAGCAGCAGGGTTTAACACACAAATGCCACCACACACATCTCTGGTATGCTTTTGTAGATTGAAAGGTGGCATATTTTCATGACATGCATTTCAAAAAAGATATATCAGGTGTCACAAGGAGAAATACTACCGCAGTGGTCCCCAAACTTTTTCTTCCGAGGGCCAGCTCACTATGCCTGGCTCTAAGAGAGGGCCAGAGACTCGGAGTATATCAACCATAAATAGCTTAGTGCTGTGAACAACAGCAGTCTACCTTAGTTGAATATTCCATTACATTTAATCATAGGCTACTGCAATTTAATACCATTGCTAGCTGTGTTTATGTTGCCACCATGCCATATCAGTGTAAAATGTAGCTCAAATGAAATAATACTAATAAAAAGACTCTGTTTCTTTCCATACATAGCTCAATTTGTGAACAAGCAATATCCTACAAATAATTTAAAGTTATCAAACTAGACAGTTTTATGAAGTGCTGGCAAACACATCTGAAATTACCACCATTCTAACTGTCACTCACCTGGGGGTCGTTTCTAGAAAAGTTAGCAACGACGTTGCTCAACCACCATGGTACAACCAGATACGACGCAACTTGCGACCAAACAACGACATTGTTACACCTGTTTCCAGAAAGCATCGTACCTGTGTCGCAATTCGCTACCTCCGACGTTCAAACACTGTAGTTCCAACAACGTTGTTGATGATGCAGCGATATATATCATTGGTTGAAACAGTGGCAACGTGTAATAGTACCCCACCCCCTAGAAATTCTCTGCCACAGCCTATGTTGACATTTTTCTCATTTAAACCGAGTGATTAATGCTGGCATTGTCATTATCATCTGCAAAAACCTAAACCTATTAATTGCAAGTATATAAAACTTTTACTGAAGCCGACCAATATGTGCCATTATTTGTGTTAAATATCTATGTTGAAAAAAAAAATATAGCCTAGACGAATATCTGGGTATCGCAAATGTTATCAATTGGCTCGTGGCTTAACGGCAGCGCGTCAGTGCACTACGCGCTCGGCTCGGACTTCGCATCCTGTCTCTTCTTTTCAACTCTGAGTAAGAGTAGGCCTACAAAACACAATAGGTTTTTACCATACATATTTATGTTACTCCACATCGAGAGACCATAGGTACAAGACATCAGTCAAAAACAATTTAATCTACGTGTCACACTAGTTCACCTGCAGGTGGCGAGAAGCAAGAGGACAATCTCACATCATAAGAAAATCGAACCTACAACGTTGGGATAATAAGCCATCTGCTTTAGCCACTACACCATTTATCACTACTGTTATAAGGGTCTAGCAAGATTATAATACTAAAAGCAAGGCAATACTTGAATTAACATAAATAGCATGAATGAGCCAAGTAGGGGAGTCAGTGTCTTAATCAAAATTAAGCTACAGGATAGATCAATCATTGAGTCACGAGATAAACATCCACTTCGCAATTTTTGGTTAGGCGTTTGTGATTTTTGGTTAGGCGCTCCGGACACCAACCAAGGAACTACACAAGTGCAACTGCCTAGGGGCAGTAGTTCAAACCATAGACATAATATACATAGACGCCGCATTGGCTGCTGGAAACAAGAAATGCGGCCGCCATCTTGGACCGGTCATACTCCTCGTTGCATTGCAGCAGAAGACACAAGATGACACCACTGTGCAGCATGTTCCTTCTCAAATCGGCGGACCATACTCGGGGGATTTACTTTTCACAAGTAAGATTTAACATAACCGTACTATTGGTTGTATTTTGTGAATAGAATATTACCAGAGAGCTGAGAAGGAGCAATCTTTGATATTACTGTATGAAAATCGTAGCCATCTAGATAGGCTATGTTTACTCGGTGTTCACCTGCTATGAACTGAGACTTGATAAGTCATATTCCATAACACTGACTTAGATTACAACTGACACAAGAAGGCTATTGTAGAAATAAATCATACTAGATTTGGCCGGGCGAATTTTACACAAGTGGCACAGACTAGCCTATTGGGCAATCGCTAGCTGCTACTTGTAGCATAAGTGTGTTGGTGGTAGCCTCACTATTTCCCTGAATAAAGTAACTTTTCAATAGCTCAACTTCTTTATTTATCAAGTAGGCTTAGCCAGACAAGCTACACTTTTCTTGTCATGTGAAATTAGCACAATTTAAAGTAGCTTCCTATGTAGTGAACTAGCCTACTGCTGTGTTTGTGTTAGGTTACTAATACATTTGACTGGGTGGTAGTTTTGTGTAGTGTTTTATTCATGGCAGAGTAACTGATAGTTTAGCTCACTAAAATTTTGAAGTAGCTTGCCCAACACTGTATTATTCACATGTCATTTACCCTGACAAGAATAAGATGCCTCTCAAATTCCTTTTCATTCATTTATTTATTATTTTGTATCTCTCCAGAACAACTGCCTTGTTCAAGAAGACTGTGAATGAACTGAACGGTCTCCTCACACCCCCTGGAACTGAGGAAGGTGCAGCTCTTCATTGCAGTACTGCAGGGCATCTGCTACACTGTGACTGAATGTTTGATTTATGAGCTCCACCTTCATCACCTGCATTCGCCACTCTGTGTCCCATTTTCCCATCGCCTGGTTGACTCAGTCCTCTTTATGGAGTACCCAGTTTACTATGCCATCTTATTTCCCCACCTGCTGTCTGAAGCACTTTTGTTCTCAGCCAAAGTGTACCGCAATTTTAGCAAGGTGGGAACATACAAAAAGACATGTACCAGTTGTCGAAATCATAGAACCAACTGCATGACGGTAACTCTGTTTCACTGAGCCTGTGAAGACACTCCCTGATTCTTTACTGATTGCAATGAACGGGTTGATTTTAGCAGTTTCTAAAATGTTTCTTAATTCCTTTTATTTAATCTCTTCATTGGGGCTGAACCTTTCTGTGAACTGTAAATAACAGATGCTGTTGATGAACCCATTGACACTGTTCAAGTGACAAGTCACCTTTTTGTCTTGAATTGATGAACTGTTACACTTACTATGCCAAACCAATGTCTGTTTTTAAGGATCAGAAACAAACTTACAAACTTGCACTTTACAATATTTATGGAACTTGTCTAACAAATGCTGTTGATATTGAACCCAGTTACTCCATTTCCTTTATGCCACACCAATGTCTGTTCATCACTTTATTTTTGATGGCACTGAACTGAAAATGTTAATGGATTTTTTCTGTAAATTTAACTCATTAAAACTTGTATCAAACCAGTTTTGTCTATGCTGTCAAACGTGGACTAGTTATGTTCCCAGTTTTTATATTGGATGTCATCACTTTATAATATATCATATATCATAATATTCTATTACTGTTAAGCCCACTATGAATATTAAAATATACACAACCATGTTTCCTGTATCATACAGCTTTTCTACTGGGAGGTTTACAACTTATTCTGTCAATTTACCCAAGTTTGTCACTAAACCACATAGGCCTACTTGGAATACCCCTCAGATGTCTGAATGGCACTGATCTCACTTAAATGTTTATGGAACCTTTCTGTGGACTGTGAATAATGCTGTTGATGGAACTTTTCTGTCAACTGTGAACTATATTTAACTCATTAAACTTGTATCAAACTAGTTTTGTCTATGCTGTTAAACATGGATTATGTTCCCAGTTTTGATATTGGACGTCAGGTCACTTTATATCATATATCAGAATATTCTATTACTGTTAAACCCACTATGAATATTAAAATACGCTAAATCATGTGTCCTGTATCATAGCTACATGTATGACCTTTGCAGCAAAAAACGCGAGTGAGAATCTGTTCGGTATTCAGTGAGATATGATTAATTAAGTGCTGACAGCTCATCTCACCGGCCAAACAGATTACACTGAGTGGAGGGATGACCGGTCCAAGATGGCGGCTCCAAATCTCGTCAGCGCTAGTAAGGAGTAGCGGTCGATGCGGCGTCTATGTATATTATGTCTATGGTTCAAACCATAGACATAATATACATAGACGCCGCATTGGCTGCTGGAAACAAGAAATGCGGCCGCCATCTTGGACCGGTCATACTCCTCGTTGCGTTGCAGCAGAAGACAGAAGATGACAGCACTGTGCAGCATGTTCCTTCTCAAATCGGCGGACCATACTCGGGGGATTTATTTTTCACAAGTAAGATTTAACATAACCGTACTATTGGTTGTATTTTGTGAATAGAATATTACCAGAGAGCTGAGAAGGAGCAATCTTTGATATTACTGTATGAAAATCGTAGCCATCTAGCTAGGCTATGTTTACTCGGTGTTCACCCGGCTATGAACTGAGACTTGATAAGTCATATTCCATAACACTGACTTAGATTACAACTGACACAATAAGGCTATTGTAGAAATAAATCATACTAGATTTGGCCGGCGAATTTTACACAAGTGGCACAGACTAGCTTATTGGGCAATCGCTAGCTGCTACTTGTAGCCTAAGTGTGTTGGTGGTAGCCTCACTATTTCCTGAATAAAGTAACTTAGCCAGACAAGCTACACTGTTCTTGTCATGTGAAATTAGCACAATTTAAAGTAGCTTCCTATGTAGTGAACTAGCCTACTGCTGTGTTTGTGTTAGGCTACTAATACATTTGACTGGGTGGTAGTTTTGTGTAGTGTTTTATTCATGGCAGAGTAACTGATAGTTTAGCTCACTAAAATTTTGAAGTAGCTTGCCCAACACTGTATTATTCACATGTCATTTACCCCAACAAGAATAAGATGCCTCTCAAATTCCTTTTCATTCATTTATTTATTATTTTGTATCTCTCCAGAACAACTGCCTTGTTCAAGAAGACTGTGAATGAACTGAACGGTCTCCTCACACCCCCTGGAACTGAGGAAGGTGCAGCTCTTCATTGCAGTACTGCAGGGCATCTGCTACACTGTGACTGAATGTTTGATTTATGAGCTCCACCTTCATCACCTGCATTCGCCACTCTGTGTCCCATTTTCCCATCGCCTGGTTGACTCAGTCCCTTTTATGGAGTTTACCCAGTTTACTATGCCATCTTATTTGCCCACCTGCTGTCTGAAGCACTTTTGTTCTCAGCCAAAGTGTACCCAAGCAATTTTAGCAAGGTGGGAACATACAAAATGACATGCACCAGTTGTCGAAATCATAGAACCAACTGCATGACGGTAACTCTGTCTCACTGAGCCTGTGAAGACACTCCCCGTTCTTTACTGATTGCAATGAACGGGTTGATCTTAGCAGTTTCTAAAATGTTTCTTAATTCCTTTTATTTAATCTCTTCATTGGGGCTGGAACCTTTCTGTGAACTGTAAATAGCAGATGCTGTTGATGAACCCATTGACACTGTACAAGTGACAAGTCACGCTTTTGTCTTGAATTGATGAACTGTTACACTTACTATGCCAATCCAATGTCTGTTTTTAAGGATCAGAAACAAACCTACAAACTTGCACTTTACAATATTTATGGAACTTGTCTAACAAAATGCTGTTGATATTGAACCCAGTTACTCCATTTCCTTTATACCAATGTCTGTTCATCACTTTATTTTTGATGGCACTGAACTGAAAATGTTAATGGATTTTTTTCTGTAAATTTAACTCATTAAAACTTGTATCAAACCAGTTTTTGTCTATGCTGTCAAAAGTGGATTAGTTATGTTCCCAGTTTTTATATTGATGTCCTCACTTTATAATATATCATATATCAGAATATTCTATTACTGTTAAGCCCACTATGAATATTAAAATACACACAACCATGTTTCCTGTATCATACAGCTTTTCTACTGGGAGGTTTACAACTTATTCTGAGTCAATTTACCCAAGTTTGTCACTAAACCACATAGGCCTACTTGGAATACCCCTCAGATGTCTGAATGGCACTGATCTCACTTAAATGTTTATGGAACCTTTCTGTGGACTGTGAATAATGCTGTTGATGGAACTTTTCTGTCAACTGTGAACTATATTTAACTCATTAAACTTGTATCAAACTAGTTTTGTCTATGCTGTCAAACATGGATTATGTTCCCAGTTTTAATATCGGACGCCAGGTCACTTTTATATCATATATCAGAATATTCTATTACTGTTAAACCCACTATGAATATTAAAATACGCTGAATCATGTGTCCTGTATCATAGCTACATGTATGACCTTTGCAGCAAAAAAACCGGTGGAGAATCTGTTCGGTATTCAGTGAGATATGATTAATTAAGTGCGCTGACAGCTCATCTCACCGCCAAACAGATTACACTGAGTGGAGTGGATGACCGGTCCAAGATGGCGGCTCCAAATTCGCCAGCTAGTAAGGAGTAGCGGTCGGCGCGGCGCCTATGTATATTATGTCTATGGTTCAAACGACACCAAACTTTTATACCTTTGTTTGGCATTGAGAGTTCGAACTACCCTTTCTAGAAACACCAAATCCAAGAACGATGGAGCCGAACTACCAAGGTTACACGCAAGTTAGCAAACGATGCTTTCTAGAAACGACTCTGATGAGAACTTTGAACTCTGTATGAACATTTGAACGCAGGAATAAAAAATAGAAATAATTATCCCAGAAAGTCCCAGACATATGACTTGAATAGAAGTTAGTTAGTTATTAACATATAATTGATAAACGTTTAGAATACTTTGAGCACTGATGCAGTCAGCATAGGCCTCTTACATTGTTTGCAGGTACAGTAGGCCCACATCTCATTCCGTTTTCGATGGCAAACGTGAAACAGCGCCAAAACAACCACCAGTGGACAAAATGAGTATTACATGTGTACTGTTAAGACTCGCCATAGAGAATGAATGGGGAAATTACGGGGTTATAGTTTGACGATGTCGTACTCCCGTGCGGGCCAGATGCTATATAGCACGGACATGTTTTGGGGGGGCCACACAAAATGAGTTGGCGGGCCATATTCCACTGTCTACAGTATGCATTGTATACATGTGTACACAGACACAAACAAACAAACAAACACACACACACACACACACACACAACCATTTGACTATGTTAAACCCAAATATCCATGCAGAAATGAAACAGTACAGTGGCATTTCTCAAACAGAAAGAATAATTATTGAATATGAAGTGAGTATAAGAAAATGCTATGATATGCTGGTCAAGAACATATTCACATATGTGTAAACATGCATGTATGTATGTATATGTATGTATGTATACAGTATGTATGTATGTATTAGAGTGTAGCTACCCGACCCGAGCCCGACAGGACCCGACGGGTCGGGTCGGGTTCGGACAAATATTTAGACATTTTAGTCGGGTTCGATTCGGGGCAATATGCATTGGAAGCTTTACATTTAAAATAGCTTATTATGTTGCTTTACATGATGCAAACGTTTGTTTTTTTTAGAATAAAATAAAATGTAAAAAAGAACAGCTTTCTTCCTGTGTGCAAGATTTGTTTATGTAGCCGTGACAATGCATGTGCATTTCAAAAAAAAAATTGTTAGCCTATCAGGAGATATTAAGACCAAAGAAAACTAAGAAAATTAAGTCTAGGCCTACTATGTGAAGGCAGTCCTATTTGCGTTGCATACTGTGGTAAAGACATAGGCTACCCGGTAGGCTATCGTTCAACTGGAGGAGGATTTCCTCGAGTTGCCCCAATTAATGTTGATGCTGCATATGGATCAGTGACGGGGACTTTAGTTTCAAAGACTGTTGCAGTTCATTTCAAGACTTTTCGTCAATGGTAAGACTCTTGTCTAGTAATTCTACTTGGGCCTCTTGTTAATGTGCGCTGTGTGTGACCTGCTTGTGTGCACGCTCATCTGATTCTGTAGACAAGAATTCCATTTGTTGTTTGTTCCGTTTAATGGGCTAAAGAAAGACAGGCTGTCCACAAACGTGAAAGTTTAATCACTAGCATGGGAATAACTGAGGCATCATCTGCGTCGGGCTCGGGTCGGGTTCGGACATAAAAATGAAAATGCCTGTCGGGTTTGGGTTGGTTTCAGACGCAACTCTGTCGGACGCGGGCCGGGTTCGGACAGAAATTTGCAGCCCGAACCGCACTCTAGTATGTACAGTATGTATGTATGTAAGCATTACATATTTGTCTGAAGTGTGTAACTGAAATTGTTATCCTTTAGAGTCCTCCAAGCACATTTGTCTCACAAAAGTCAACAGTGATAAAGAGACAAAATAAAGTCACACTTTTCACAGCTTTTCTCTGCAGTCGCTGATGGCAAGATGGCAGCCGACTTCGGTGCAGGTTTGGCCCAGGTATAGCGTGGATCTGGGCCGCATCTTGGACTGGTTCTGTCTACCCAGTCCACTATCTGTGCTACAGACCACAGAGAAGTTTTAATTAAGACAAAATAGCTCCTTTTAGCCTGTCAACGTCTCATGGACGCAGGAAAGTTGAGTTTTTCATTATGGTTCAAAGGAGTGCGCGCAAAGCGGTCATTGGGAAATTTAAGCACAATTATGGTGTCAGACGGCAGGAGAAATTGCATTCAGCGGCTGAGGCATCTATGACAGGTGCATTATGGGAGAATTGATTTTGGCGGAGGCGGAGATGAGGGGATTGTCATCCCACGTTTGCTCCTCACATGGCGACTGTCGCCAGGATGGACAAACAGATGGACAGGCGTCGGCATGTGTGAGCGCAGCCTATAGAGCTGACCGTGCTGTGTGCAGATCCTTTACTCCCAGTGGCACTCAGACTAGTGGAGGGCGGACATAAGCCGCCACTTCACAGGTCAAGAGCTAGGCCTCTGAGAGGTGATGGTTCAGACAAGAGGGGTGACAAGATTTGTGAAGTAGACCAGCACAAATATGAAAAAGAACTGTCCTGAATCCCTTGTGTGTGTGTATGTGTGTGTGTGTGTGTGTGTGTGTGTGTGTGTGTGTGTGTGTGTGTGTGAGTGTGTGTGTGTGTGTGTGTGTGTGTGTGTGTGTGTGTGTGTGTGTGTGTGTGTGTGTGTGCTCATTTGCCAATGTGAGCTTATTCAGAAAAAAAGGAGAGGAAGAGAAGAGAAGTGAAAACGGAGCATGCTGATGCCTAAACCTGCTTGGAATTCTGTCGATCCGGGCGGAGGGCATCTGAAGAGAGCGATCAATAGGATTCCTGCTGCCTCCATTAGCTTGATTAGAAAGAGAAGGGGGCCAGTCTGAAGAGGTGGGGGGATTACAGGGGGGATGAGAAGAGGAGTGAGGGAGAGAGAGAGATAGAGAGATGGACAGAGAGAAAGAGAGAAGGCAGAGAGATGAACAAAGAGAAAGGTAAGGGCAGAAAGAGAGATAGACAGGGGTAGAAAGAGATGGGGGAGGGGGAGAAGAGAGAGAGAGAGAGAGAGAGAGAGAAAGGGAAAAGAAAGATATTTCACAAACTGAGGAAATGAGAGTGTTTGAGAGGATAGAGAGACAAGGAAGGAGAGAGGGGCATTTCTCTTTCAATAAGGGAACTGAAGCAGTGTCCTAAAGGTTCAGAAGCAGAAGACACAGAGAGAGAGAGAGAGGGGGGGGGAGGGAGAGAGAGAGAGAGAGAGTGAGAGGGAGGGAGAGAGAAAGAGAGGGTGAAAAAGGAGAAAGGTGGTTAAAAGATCCTGGCGTGTAGACGGAAGCTCGGGCTCAGGACTCAGGGCACAGGGCGGAGGGCCTGCGGAGGGCTGAGAGCCTGACAGGTAATCCAGCTGACACTTGGCAAGCAGCTCGTTGACCAGAAGGTGTCTCTAATTGGGCTATCAGTGGCGTGCTGGTTGGCGCCGGGGCTAATCACAGGCAGCACCAGCACCAGCGACAGCGGCAGCAGCTGGGAAAGAGGGGGGCCAGGAGGGGGGCCAGGCTGGGAGTAGAGTGGTCGGTCAGCACAGACCCTCTCATGGTGCTCTCCTGGCCACGGCAGGCAACAGTTTAGGACAACATTTTAAGGTAATTTTTTGTTTCTCAATATTTTGTGTTTTGTTAGCGTTTAGAATGTTTGTTTTTATTTGCTTTTACCATTCCTCACGGATATGTTTTTGGATATGTTTTTAGTGACACAGATGCATCTGCTGGTGTCCAATATGTACAATTGTTTATTTTTTTAAGCCACGGACATGTAAAAGTAAGGTGTCGCATTCAAAATGCAATGCTGTTGTTGCCCTTCCTGTTTGGTGGGGAACTGAAGTCACTGTATGCTTTTTCCACCACAGGGGACAGCCAGAAATCGGGACAGCACATTCTACTTTCCCAACAATCGTCTGTAAGTTGTGCACAATGAGCTGAAAAAGTTCTCCCCCTCCCTCTTTTCACCTGGGAAAAGGTATTCAGCTGTCAAAGATGGGCCTGATAGGGACTTTGTAAAGGCCCAACAACATAAATAAAGCTAAAAAAATAAAGAAATAACCCTGTCGTTCATGTATAGTGTTGTGTAATGACTATTCCCCGCTTGCAGTGTCTGTCCTAAACTGACCTGGGAGACGTTGGGAACAAAACAAATCGGGGGGTCGAGGAGTTAGATCATGCCCGTCAGACAGTGGCTCTTTCTTCTTCTCGTACGTCCGGCAGCCTCTCCCATGCATGTTTTTAAAAGGTCTCTCTTTCTCTCTCTCTCTCTCTCTCCTCTCCCTACCCTGTGGCCCCCTGGCCCTGATCTCTCAGCTTGGACCCTCTCCTCCAGTGTTCCCCTGGCTGCGCTTTGGTGGGGCCCCGATTGTCGAGTCATTTAAATAGGTCAGAGACAGCGCTGGCCTCCCCAGGCGTGCACAATGCGGCGAGGAAAGACGTGATTCTGTCTTTGCCCCTGCGACAAAAGTGTTGGGGCTTTTTTTATGTGGGCCTGAAACGCGATCCGGAGAAGCACAGAAACCCCAAACAATCACTGAGGTCTCTGGAGTGTCTCCGCTTCTCCGGTGGGGAAGCCTCCGAGCCTTAATTGGGCCAGTATTCTTGCACCAGGGGCTGGATTGCCCTCTCTGTATTTTAAATAGAGAAGAGAGGGAAGGGGGGGGGGGCAGTTTTCACCTTTTTCACCTCCCGTCTTTTGCTTGCTGTTTAGCAGCCTGCTACTATTTTTAATTTCTGAAGGTTTGTTGTTGTTGTTGTTGTTATTGCTGTAGTTTGATGTTGTTGGTGTTGTTTTTTTTCATTTGTATCAATTTGATATAAAATAATAAGTCAGCAAATGTGTGGACATCTGTGGAACTATCTGGGCTTGAGGTTTCCCTTTCTTGTTGAGGTTGAAGATTTTTCTACCCATGTGATGGAAGTTCATACAAGAGGCTGTGTATAATGCAAGTCCACCCTCGCTCGATGCTGGTGTAACTCGTGCAGGAACGTGGCGTTGTTACGAGAAGCTGTAATGAAATGTGTGTTGATCTATGACTGGCCGAGCCATACACTGCTGTCTGACTCCACCAGGGAAAACATTTTCATTATTCGTTATTCGCGCCTTCAATCATGTTAATTAAGTTGTGACAGTGTGCAATGCCTTGTTACACACCCCTTTCCAAATGATACACTCTGTTCAAAGGCATCATCAAACCGCCTAAAACAACTGGGTGTAGGTCTGGGCAAAAAGCTGGGCCCTGAGGTGTCTGAAATTAAAATGCAAATCACCGGTCTTTTGTTTAGTGGAATATTCGACACGTAATAAACGCCTCCCCAAAAAAACCACCCGCCCATCCCGGCGGCACGAATATATCACTTAACAAAGCCAGACAAAGCTGGCGGGAGATTAACTCAACTTAATTAGAAATACAATAACGCAGCAGTGACAGAAGTCCAAGGTCCCCCTCCTCGTGGCATGGCACAGGTGACGACAGGAGGGAGAGAAGTGGCGATAGATTTTCGCCGCCAGCCGACGACTTTGCGGTCACGACCACCGGGACCCGCCAGCGCCGCCACCACGCTCTCGCCGAGACCAAGAAAGGCTGGCTCCCGAGGGGAGATGGATGGTTTGCCGGCAGTGCTTGAATCGGTTCTACCTGTTTCTTAATTGCCCCTGTGTGCCCCTCCGCACACACACGCGCATGCACGCACGCACACACACACACACACACACACACACACACACACACACACACACACACACACACACACACACACACACATACACACACACACCCATCTCGGCCTTGACAATCGAAAGACATAAGTCGGACTGTTTACAATGGGGACCCTGGAGAGGTTCAGCTGTCCCCCACACTGGCTTGTTTATAGAGCACAGGCTGTGGGTTTCTTTCAGACATGTCAGCAGCAACAGCCACACGGAATGGATCCAAGCTGTGTACTGCTGTGTGTTGTGCGTGTTTGTGTGTGTGTCAGTGTGAAAAGCATCAGAGAGATAAAGAGAGAGTGTGTGTCTGTGAGACAGCTAGTGAGAGAGAGAGTGTGTGTGTCTGTCTGTGAGAGAAAGAGAGAGAGAGAGAGAAAGATAAATGAGAGAAAGAGAGATCTGTCAATACAGACACAAGCAGTGCAGGGCATGAGCTGCCACTGAGCGTCAGCCATGGCAGGTAGACTCTGCTTTTGTTTCCCCCTGAAAAATAAAACAACTCCTTGCATAGATGTGGCTAGCGGTAGCTGCGCCACAATTTATTGAAAAGGGAAACACGCAGAAGGGTGGCCTCGGTTCAGCTGCACTCGAGGGAAAGCCGCAAACAAACAAAGCCCAAATGAAAGCATGAATTCATCTTCAGCTTGCTTCCAGGTGGCTAAGAACACATAATAGACACCCAAACCTGCGCTGGGGGGAAGAGCAAATTGTTTGCGGCTACAAAAGAAAAGCCTGGCACTTCAGAGAGAGAGAGAGAGAGAGAGAGAGAGAGAGAGA